>NW_007729547.1:114848-115814 GCF_000696425.1 Galeopterus variegatus | reverse complement strand
ATGACTGACAAGGAATTTCGAGTGATAATTCTAAGGAAACTGAATGAGATACAAGAAAACTCAGCTAGACATGATGAAATGAGGAAAAGTATACAGGACCTGAAAGAGGAAATGTACAAGGAAATCAATGTCCTGAAAAAAAATGTAGCAGAACTTGCTGAACTGAAGAAGTTATTCAGCGAAATAAAGAACACAATGGAGAGTTTACACAGCAGGCTTGTGGAAGTGGAAGAGAGAACCTCTGAACTTGAAGATGGACTGTTTGAAATAACACAGGCAGACAAAAAAAAAAAGAAAAAGAAAAAGAAAAAGAATCAAAGGCATTGAAGAAAATCTGAGAGAGATATCAGGCAACCTTAAGTGCTCAAATATCCGAGTTATGGGTATTCCAGAAGGGGAGGAAAAAGGAGATTGCATTGAAAACATATTCAACAAAATAGTGGCAGAAAATTTCCCAGGTATAGGGAAGATCAAAATCTTCAGATCCAGGAAGCTCAAAGATCCCCAAACATATTCAACCCAAAAAGGTCTTCTCCAAGACATATTATAGTCAAATTGGCAAAACTCAAAGACAAAGAGAGAATGTTAAAACCTGCAAGAGAGAAGCATCAAATCACCTATAAAGGAGCCCCAATCAGACTAACATCAAACTTTTCATCACAAACCCTAAAAGCCAGAAAGGAATGGGATGATATATTCAAAATACTAAAAGACAGAGATTGCCAGCCAAGAATACTCTTCCCAACAAGGCTATCCTTCTGAAATGAAGGGCAAATAATACATTTCTCAAACAAAAACTGCAGGAGTTCACCACCACACAACGGCCCTTACAAGAAATTCTCAAGGGAGTACTGGGTTCGGTTCCTGAAAAATAACTACCACTGCCGTAAAAACCCAAGAAAAACCAAAACCCACAAGTATAATAAAAATGGCATTCATGAAGAGAAAACAAACAAACAAAAAGGC
>NW_007729547.1:112430-113246 GCF_000696425.1 Galeopterus variegatus | reverse complement strand
AAAGAAAACTACAGGCCGATATCCTTGATGAATATAGATGCAAAAATCCTCACTAACATACTAGCAAACAGAATACAGCAACACATACGTAAAATTATTCACCACGATCAAGTGGGATTCATCCCAGGGATGCAAGGTTGGTTCGACGTATGCAAATCAATAAATGTGAAACACCATATTAATAAAGTCAAACACAAGGACCATATGATCATCTCTATAGATGCTGAAACTCTATTGATTCTGAAGAAGCATTTGATAAAATTCAACACTCATTCATGACAAATACCCTCTATAAATTAGGTATAGACGGAAAGTATCTCAACATAATTAAAGCCATATATGACAAACACACTGCCAATATCATCCTGAATGGGATGATAAGAACAGGAACTAGACAAGGATGCCAACTCTCACCACTCCTATTCAACCTAGTGTTGGAGGTACTAGCCAGAGCAATCAGAGAAGATAAGGAAATAAAGGGCATCCAGATTGGAAAAGATGAAGTCAAACTGTCCCTGTTTGCAGATGACATGATCCTATGTATCGAACAGCCTAAAACCTCTCCAAAAATACTCTTGGAATTGATAAATGATTTTAGCACAGTAGCAGGATACAAAATGAACACACAAAAATCAGTAGCATTTCTTTTCTCCCATAGTGAGCATGCAGAACGAGAAATCAAGAAAGCCTGCCCATTTACAATAGCCACCAAGAAAATAAAATACCTAGGAATTGAGCTAACCAAGGATGTGAAAAATCTCTATAATGAGAACTACAAACCACTGCTGAGAGAAATTAGAGAGGATACAAAAAGAT
>NW_007729547.1:16561-111650 GCF_000696425.1 Galeopterus variegatus | reverse complement strand
GCAGCACTCTTTACAATAGCCAAGAGTTGGAACCAGCCCAAATGTCCATCATCAGATGAGTGGATATGGAAAATGTGGTACATCTGCACAATGGAATACTACTCAGCTATAAAAACGAATGAAATACTGCCTTTTGCAACAACATGGATGGACCTTGAGAGAATTATATTAAGTGAAACGCGTCAGGCACATTAAGAGAAATACCACATGTTCTCAGTTATTGGTGGGAGCTAAAAATTAATAAATAAATTCAGACACACACACACACACACACACACACACACACACCCCAAAACCGGGGGGCAGGGGGAAGAAGATATAACAACTACAATTACTTGAAGTTGATATGACAAGCAAACAGAAAGGACATTGTTGGGTGGGAGGGGGGAGAGGGAGGAGAGAGGGAGATTTTCATAAGGGGCAACAATAATCAACCACAATGTATATCGACAAAATAAAATTAAAAAAAATACAATAAAGTAAATTTTTATTTTATTTTTTATTATATCATTACACAATGTAAACATTTTCTTGTGGCCCTTTACCAATTTCTCCCTAAACTTCCCTCCCCCTCTCCCTTTCCTACCATGTTTTTCTTTATTATTCTTATTATTTTTTAGTGATTATGAATATTCGTGAGGTACAAAGCTGATTGTTACCACTCGTGCCGAAGATGTGATTTCCAGATCCATACTGGCAGCATGCCCATAATGGAATACTACTCTGCCATAAAAAGAATGAAATTCTCCCATTTGCAACAACATGGATGAGCTTGGAGAAACTTATGTTGAGTGAAATAAGCAAAGCACAGAGGGATAAATATCGCATGTGCTCACTCATAAGTGGGAGCTAAGAGAGAAAGAATGAAGGAAAGAAAGACCACAGGGATGCATTGGACTTGCAGAGCGAGAGAACATACCTAGGGCTACAAAGTGGAGTTGGGGGAAAGGGAGATGGTTGATCTTAGATACAGGACAGGAAATATACAAGATGAGCCTAGAGCATCTTGTAGTGCATGAAAGGAAATGTTTGAACAAATAAATAAACAAAAATAAAGGAAGAAAATCCTTCGATGATGGAGGTATTTCAAAGAAATACAAAAACCAACTGAAAGAGCTCCCAAAAGCCAAAGCTGGAACAATTTCAGCAACAAAATAAATAAATAAAAAAAATAATACTGGATTATAACCCAAAGTGTAAAATAAATATTCACAGGTTCATATTGATATAATAAATGATTTAATAAATAAATACATGGGAGACAAATAGTCAGTGCAAATGAATTTTAAATAACTCATTTGATACTCAAGGAGGTGCAGCATAACTACCCATTCTTTAAATATGGGCTCTGGAAGGGGGCAGGGAAGAGCCACTTTACAGTGGAGAAACCAGACAGACACCATCTCACCACGTGATCATGTTCAATGTCAACAATGATAATTCATGTTCATAGTATGTACTTAACGGTATGTTATGAGGAAAATGGCACATTACCTCATTGCTTTCCCTCCATAAACCTGTAACCCCGATCTAATCATGAGAGAAACATCAGACAAGTTCCACTGAAGGATATCCTACAAAATACTTAACCAATATTCCTCAAAAGTATCAAGGTCATCAGAAATGAAGTCTGAGAAACTGTCACAGTCAAGAAGAGCCTAATGTAATATCTAGATAGGATCCTGGTCATTAGGTGAAAACTAAGAATATCTGAATAAAGTATGAGCTTTAGTTAATAATAATGCATCAATACAGGTTCACTAATTGTGACCAATGTACTATACTAATGTAAGATATTAATAATAAGAGACAGTTCGTGTGCAGAGTATATGGAAACTACGCCCTGTCTTTGCAATTTTTCTGTAAGTCTAAAACAGTATTAAAATAATGAACTCATTAAAAAAAAAAAACAGGATGTGCAGAAGACAAAATCAATGAGTGACTTTGGCAACTGGGTTATAAGTGGAATGTTTGATTTAAAAAAATGAAAGTGAGAATATTTATAAAGTACGTATAATTGAATAAATGCTTATGAAGTAGTTGTAATTAAAGTACTTATAATTGCTGCCTTCAAATATTTTAGATGTTGAAATGTAAAGGGAACATGTTCACTGCAGTTTCCAGTGGCAGAACAAAAACAATCTGATCAAAGTTATGATCATAGAAGCAGATTTCAACTCAGACTGAAAAAATTTTATGATTACGTGAGCTATCTAGATAGGCCTATCCTGCGTTGGGAGAGAGGCGGTTCACTTTGTCTTACTGATCTTGATCTTCAAGCAAAGGCTAAAGGAGTGTCATAGTGAAGAACAGTCAGACAAGAATGAGATGTTGTGATTACATGTGTGTTAGCCAATGCCACTGTGATTGCATTGGTTAAGGTGGCCCAGGAGGGTCTCAGAAACTAGTTATTTTCATATGACATCCAGATGGCAAGTTTTTCTCTGATCATATTAGAATTATACACACTGGATAGAAAGGAAGAAATAATTATTGAGCACCCTGAGGAATGGATTTAAGAAGAGCCTCTGAGATTACATTTATTTACATGCACTCTTCTTTAAAAAAGAAAGCTAATAAAAAGCTAAAGTAAACGAAATTAAGACATAAAACAAAACCCCACAGTGGTTTTAATATTGGATGTTGTCATCTCGGTTTTAAATACTATCTGATATAATGATGCTTGAGGCCAACTCCAGTGAGCAGACGTGACTTTTGGAGGGCAGCATTACTACTATTATCCATAGGACCAGATGGCTCTTGCCCTCTAGAAGTCCAGATTAATTTCATTCTCTTCTGGGGAAACAGCAACAGCAGACATTTTGGTCACTGCCCTTCTGGTACTACTGGCAACATAATGTTTTCTTGTTTATGTGTTTCCATGATCATGCATTTCTTCCTTACACATCTCTACTTTGTGATTCATGTTCTAAAAAGTTACAGAACTTAGAGAATACAGAAATAAAATATGAAATTATAGTATCTTCTTTCATGTCTGCTCTCTAACAAATGCATTACATTGGAACGTGGGCTGTTTTCAAATTTTAGCCCTTCCAGTAAAACCTAGTGCAGCTAGTAGATCTCACATCAAGAAATATCCTAGAAAACGTAATATAGAGAGAGCACTATGTGTGTTTGTACATTTGTGTGTGTGCATGTATGTGTAGCTTATGTGATTTTTAGTAATAAACTATATTTCATTAGAGAGTACTGCCACCTTGAAATATAAGTATATAGATTTATGGTAGGCAGAAAATCTGTCATTCGTAGGCTCTGTATTACTTAGAAGTGGTTTACATGTAAGAGTAAATGTAAGTAACGTAATTCTTTAGAAGACTCCAACCTTTGGATTTTATATCTCCTCTGGAGTTTATATTGCTAGAGTTGTAATTTCTTTGCTGATAATAATTACGGTCAAATGAATGCTATGGAGTATGACAAAATGCAAGAGACAGTGCAGACCTTGTTTTTTTATTTTTTTTGTGAGAATTCATAGGCATAACAGCTTAGTCTCTCTGACCCATCTTTTTCTTGTCTCTAGTCTAGAAGGAGGCTCTTAATTTTTACTCTGCAGCATCAGTTTCTGAGAGCATCCACTTCCTGGATTCAGACACTGAGAGTAATTGTACTGCTGGATTGGGTCTTCAAAAGCATCAACTTTCAGAGGATCAACTTTCTTTCATTGCCACCAATTCCTCCTCTGACCCCTTTGGACAGCCACTTTCATTACTTGTGTACGCATTAGTCTCCTTATATAGACTTTAAGCTCCTTTACTGTTGGGGACTGTCCATTCTGTTTATTTGTTCATTTCTTCCTGTTCCATGATGGTGTTTGGTATTCGCCTTTGTACCTTTTGGCTACTGCCCACACTGGACCTTCAGCCCTTTCCCCTTCACCCACGTGCTGATATCCATGCAATATTTAAGGGTCACTCCAAATGTCCTGGCCTGTGACAAACAGATCCTTCAGCTGGAAAAATCACATTTTGAACTATGCTTTGCTCTCTTTTACAGCTCTTATTTCCTTCTGCTATGTATTTTACTTATTCATGCCTCACTCCCACCCTAAATACTGTGGAAATATACTCTGGAGCTCTGTCATAAGCTCCTTAGGGACAGGCAGCCTGCGCGCCCAGCATGGGACGAGTATCTGCTTTGAACACTGCAGTTACCTTATAAGTGTGAGGTGGAGGACACATCTCAGGATCTTGTTAAGATACTGTGAAATCCTGATGACTCACAGATGTATATCCCCAGACTGGACTTTGCTTTACTTCTCTTGGACTCATATATCCAATTATCTACTTAATTGAGCTGGCTTTCTAATTAGAATCTCAAATTTAACCTGGCCAGAAAACTCTTGACTTTCTTCCTCACTTTCCCTTCCTTATCTCAGGGAAAGTCAGAACCTGTTCGAGCACTGCTGACACTGAACCTGATATGAGTTGATTTTTCTTTTCCTTATATTCCAAACTAAATTCATTAATAGGTCTTCTCAGTTCGTTACCAAAATATATCCTGAGTCTTACGCATTTTCACCATCCCCTTATCCATAGCCCCGATCCAAGTTACCATCCTCTCTCACCTGGATTACTTGAACTACAGCCAGAGCCTCCTAACTGGTCTACCTGCCTCCATTACTACTCCCTTAAAAAACTCTCTGTGGCATACATCAGACTATAGCATTTCCATTTTGAATCCTCTCCAGTGGCTTCTATGTAGGGTTAAATGTAAATGTCTAACCACATCATCCAAGGGCACACACACATAACCTGACCCCTGAGTAACCCCTGAGTAACCTCTGGCTTTCCTTCTTTCTCTCCTCTTTGCTCACTGTGCTGCAGTGACATTGGCCACTTTCTGTGTCTCAAACATGCAAGCTAATTGGTTCCTGCCTAGGAGTTGTGCCCTTGCTGTGCTTTCAGCTTGAAATGCTCTCCTCACAGAGCTCCACATGACCATCTCCTTCAAGTCCTCAGAGAGGCCTTCCCCGTCCACCTTGGCTGATGAGTCCCTATGATTTCATCTTCACCTTACTGGATTCAGGACTCATTTGTTATCTCACTTCCCAACTAGAACGCGATCTCTAGCATGGAAAATAGTGCTTGCCTTACTGTGTACTTATTGACTGACTGATAGCCTAGTGCCCTCTCATGGCAGTCTGCCTTACTTCTCTAGGCAGCTGGCTTCTTTTCCTGTGGTGAGAATTTTGCCCAGTCTTGTAGCCATCTGTGCCCATCACAGCTGTTTCTTCTGCTTAGCTATGAGCTCCTTGGAAGTAGAAACCACGCTTGTATCACCACTGCCTCTCAGAGAACTTGGCACAGAGTAGTACTGAATAGATGAGCGCACATGTTTTCTCTTTAATTCTATAATCACTCTTTCCTCCCTCATTCTTTTTCTAATGGAATTGCTTGTTAGTTATAGGGAACTTAAATTCCTATTTGAGCCTTTTAAAACTTAGGTTGGAGAATTGATGAGGCCTGTAATTGGTAAAAGGAACTCTGACCTAAGGTACTTGCCTAATAAAAGAATGTGGTAGGAGGGTAATGGGAATAGTTTTACTTAATAGAGGAGATCAAGATTTGATGCTCCTGGTACCAGTTTATTAGTCAGGAAAAGCAATGCTATTAATTCACTGAAAAAATGATCTGTCAGAAAAGTTTATCTTCTCTACAAGCTGAGACACTGGCTCAAGTCTTCTCACAAATCACAGCCCCGTTACTTATTTTTAACATGCTTAAATAAAGATTTGTCTTTATTATAAAAATTTAGACTATATAACTTAATATTGTAAACTGAACATTGATATTAGACCAAGTTTGCTGGCTTCACTCCAAACCAAGGGGATGTTTCACGTTCCTTGGCAAACTCTTGTAACCAAGAAATGTTCTGATTTTGTAAGAACAAACTGTCATTAGTATTATGCAAGGATGACTCGGGCTGTTTCCAATATAGTTTTTTGACACCACACACCATACCAGATTTTAAAGGGTGAGTCCAAAGAGTTAAAATAGTGAAGTTGGTCTTTAATGATTTCCCATTTCCTGTAAACCCCTCTCCCACTCCGGTCTACCTTCCCTCCAGACAGGTGTTGGGCCCATTGATAATGACTTCTGATCCCAAAGAAAACTTAAAGTCTCTTTTCATCCTGTCCTCCCGCTCCGTGCTTCAAATGACCCAATTCCTCTGCCCCACATCAGAGCTCCCATTCCCTTAGTGCCTTTCTTCCAACTAGATTAATGAAGAAAAATATAGGTTCGTCAATGAGTAATAACCATTCAATGTGCAGATCCAAAGGTATTTGCACTTTTAAAATAAAAATTCCTAGAGAAAACAATATCTTAAGGGTGATAAATCATCCGTGGTAGAATTGCAGACATAACATTAATCCACATCATATTATAAAACACCCATGTGCCATGCCCTGATGTTTGCTCTAATGATGATGTAGTAAATTAGTGGAATTAAAAAGTGGTGATATGTGGCTTAGTTATAGTTTACTAAAGTATTGCAGGTGTATTTATTAAGGTCTAGTTTTAGTTTAGTGCTTTGTAGAGCATCATGGGGACCTCTCTGTGCTTTTGTTATCTCAGGTAGGAACAAACACGGCAGCTGTAGGCAGCATGCACTTGAAAGATCCCTCAAAGTCAACAGATCCAAAATGAACTCATTGTTTTCTTCTTACTTTCTCTGAGATGTATGACTCTTTTATGTCCTGTCATGGTTGAAAACACTACTAAATAATCAATTACTTAAGCCAGAAACCTGGAGGTCACCCAAGAAACATTATTTTTCCTCAACTTCCATGTACAACCAGTCACCAAAACATATAAATTCTACCACTTATCCTCACTGTGGCTCTTCTGGATTAGTTTAGGCCATCATCACATTTACCTGGGGCTAGTAATGGCCTCCCATCAGATTCTTTTTGCGTCCCATGTAGTTCCCCATCAATCCACCCTCCATACTTCCAGAAAGTTCCTAAAACATGATTCTTTCCATTGTTCCCCATTGCCTGTTGAATTAATTCCAAACTAAGACAAATATTGCTCTTTATCCTTCATGACCATGTCTTCACCACTTCATGATACAGCTTTGTTTCCTGACAGTCACTCGTGGAACTCAATGTTCTAGCCCCCTGGAGCTCCTTGCTGTTCTCTAAAAGATTTATGCTCTTTCCTGCCCCTGTGACTTGCTTCTGTATATGTTGGTCTCAGTACCTGAAATGTTTCCCTTACCTGAGGCCACTCCTACATATCAAGATTCTGGGCAGAATCTTGGAAACATCCTCTGGGAAACCTCTCTGATTGCTGTAATCTCTGGGCAGAGTGTGCTGCTTCCTACTCTGTGTAGCAATTAGACTCAATGTTTACTTTTATCGTGGTGTTTGCTGCTGTGGTTGACAAATGTGTCTTCGCTGCCTCTAGTAGACTGTGAAGAGATTGAGAGCAGAGTCTATATTATTTATTTATTCATTCATCATTATTATTTTTTATCCCATGATTTGGCATTTAGCATCTGCTAGGTACTCAATAAATATTAAAATAATAATAACCACAGCTAACATTAATTGATTCCTTACTATATGCCAGATTTATTCTAACCACTTTACGTGAATTACTTTCTCTTTTTTTCCTTTTTGTCTTTTTCCGTGTCCGGCAACGGATCGCAACCCTCAGTGTCGCCCCCGTACCGGACCGGGACCGGCAACGGGATCGCAACCCTCGGTGTTGCTCCCGCGCCTCGCTCAGCCAGTGAGCAGGAACCGGTCTGTATGTGGGATCCGAACCCTCGGCGGGAGCACCGCTGCACTTCCCAAGCGGCGCACTCTAGCAGTGCGCCACCGGGCCGGCCCTAAATTACTTTCTTAAATCCCTGCAATGCTTTGAGGTAGATAATACAGACAATGCTTTCAGTGGCCTGTGTCACTGTCCCTTGAATTGACTCTGACTTCAGTCATCTCTGTAGCAGATAGTTTTGTGTGAGCTTAGATTCATGCTGAGTGTCTTACTTCAAGCACACTGTGTGTCAATCCGCTTTCTTTCTCAAGACTTCCCCAAAGCTGCAGGAGGTCACTGGATTCATCTATGAGCCTAGCACAAAACTGAAGGGGATTTAACACAGTCAGGGCAGCCCTCAAGCACAGGTGCACAAGAGCTGGTGGGTAAATTCTCCAGCCTCCCACACTTTGGATGGGCATTTCCAACAGGCATTCTGTACACGCTCAGAGTTTCCAGCTGAATCAAACTTCCATTGCTTACAGAAGCAACTTCAACAATTTACTCCTATACAGCTCTGTCTCACTCTTGCCATTCCTCACTTCTTTTGGAGGTGTCTTCCAAGTAAACTATTTTGCATACAAGATCTTGTCAGATTCTATTTTGGGGAAATCCAAATTAAGACAAGTACTACTATTATCCCCATTGGTTTGGAAACAGAGGCACTGAGAGGCTAAATACCTTGTCTAAGATCTCACACCTGGAAAGAGAAGGAAACTGGGTTTGAATTCTGATAATCTGGCTGCAGAGCCCATTTTCTTGGCCACCACTCCATACTGAATAAAGATTATAACTGATGTAGGGGTCTTGAATTGCATGATATAAGTTACCTACCCTTATCATGTTTAAAACTTGTCTTGCTTGAAAGACTAAGTGTTCATATCCAACCCTAGGTTTAGAAGCAATAGTATATTGCTTCTTTGGACTTTTATTTCCCTTCAAATAAATGCGTACTTTTAAGTTCCAAAGTGTTTTATCAGAAGAACAGTATGCAAGAGTGGTGGAGGAAACATTAAAGTGTTGTAACTTCCCATTCTTAAAAGCTCCATTCTTAAGATTTCACAGTGGAGGCCTCTGAATAGAGACAGTGTGGAAAGTTGAATGAGTACTTTGATTGTAATCCGAGAGACCAGTGTAATCTGAACTAGTTCCATTATGTTGGGTGACTATATTCCCCAATCTGGGTCTCAGTTTTCTAATGTGTAGAATAAAGAGTGAGTTAAAATGGATGTTTGTACTTTTTAAAAAAGTCATTAAGAATCTATTGTAACCTGTGTCATTGCCTCTCTCCCCACCCCTAGTGCACATGCACAGACGCATGCACCATTCCTTGCAACCTCAGGGGCTGGTGTCATCTGTGGACCCTCTGGGTTTAAGCACCCATACACACATCTCTAAGTCCCATTCAGCTCTAGCCTTCTGTTGTCTTTGGTAAGGAGGCATTTGAATTCATCCTGCATATGATTTTTCTATAAGAAGAAACTTTATGCCTTTTTCCAACTACCAGACTCACCATGAATGAATTATTTAATGAAACCAGGTGATTTATAAATAAACATTAGTCAGAAGAAACAAACATTTATATGTTACTTGCATCTTATTCTGTCGTTACTCTATGTTTGGCTGTCTTTTTAAACCATAGCAGTGGAATATGTAAATGATTGATGGGCTATGCCCTACAAATAATGTTTGTTATACAATATTAAAATTAATAAGAATATGATAGATTAAAGGGATAGATATTCTTATATATTTCTATTACTGATTCTGGTGTCTATGATTAGGATGTTTCTGTAAATGTTATACTGCTCTGGACTTTTCTACAGGAGGTTATATCGATTCAATATATCTGTTTTCTTTACAGAGAAAAATCTCATTAAATGAGAATCTAATGGGCTGAAAAAAACCAACAGGCCAAACTTAGAACTTATATGTTTATTGAAAAAAAAATATTGTACCTCGTTAGCTGTAAAAGGTATCTTTGATTTACATTGTACTGTATTTTGATAAAAACAGCAGCTTTTTGCTGACAGTTTCCTGTATAATTTTTGGGAGTTGGAACTGTAGCTTGTAAAAGAGATATAATGAGGACCAGAAAAATAATGGTGAATTTTAATCCAGGTTACATAGATAAAGATGTTGGCATACTATGCTGTCGTACTGGTTTAGCCGTTTCTCTTAGGAATGATAGGAATTGTGATGAAATTAACAATGAAAATCTGTGCAGTTTTCTGTCCAAAGTCAATTCTTTCCAAAGTCAATTCTGTTTTGTTAATTTTGTTTTGAACCACATTTGCTCTCAGGTGATTGATTAGAGGAGGGTGAGAAGATCCATTTGTTCCAATCACAACAATCACCTTCCACCTGTCTACTGAGTCTCCATTACAACTCTCACTCTAAATACAGTCACAGTGGTTAGTCAAGTCTGACATTCTGTGCTGTATTTGGAGGTAGGGTTTTGGTGCAATCCACCACCCAGCGTGCCTGAGGACTCAAGACAGATTCAGGTAGCCAGGACTCTTGTGATTTATTTCACAGCACTATAGATCTCCCTAGCCCACCCCCAACCTATGAGCACCTGTAGACCTCATTTGCCTCACTTGTTCCTCTGAACCAATGATTAGCCACTTAAACATTTCACCATTTACATTGCCTTGCTAATCTCTAATTTTGGGACACCTGATTACCTGCTTTCTCCACTATCAGGTAGTAAAGCTTTGTTGCAGAAAGACATGAAATTCTTTGGACTGAGGTCTTTTTGGCATCGTGCTTTCTCCTCTCAGATATGTTCTCACTTCGGCTTAATCTCTTATTTATCTCTTATTGACTTTCTAAAATATTTTTGAAAGACATTACACTAAATCTTTTCCACTATTTTCAAACACTTGCTTACCCAGTTGTCCCCAGACTATGTGACCTATTCTACTTTAAGAGAGTAAATCTCATATGTCTCTTGCAACAATGAGTTTCATAGTTCCCTTTGGTTTTTTCTAACCAAGTAAACTTCTTAGCCTCATATTCAAGATCCTGCATGGTCTGGCCCCAACCTCCATGCTCTGGCATGTTTATCTGAAGGTCTCTAGTCTCTAAAGTCTCCTGGGGAATCTGTTCTCAAGGTAGATCCTGACCATCGTTGAGAGGTCAGAGGGTGGGAGTAGAGGGTTGACATTGACTCTTTGGCTGTTGTAAAGTGAAGAAGCTTTCAAAGATCTAGGATGTTGTTGTCTTTCAGGGACATCTCTTGAGGAGTAATGGCTGCTGTGAATTCTACTTTTAGGAGAACAGTTAGTTCTTCTTTGTTCTTGTCAAAATAAGATGGTTATGTTCACAGGGTGAGATCTCAGTATCATCATAGCTCCAACTAAGTTATTTTTTTGTTTGAAAGTGACTATAGTATCAACAGTTTTTTGATTCAGCCAGTATGGTGCTGTGCCAGCTATTTTCTGACAGTTGCCTTGAATTTTTTATTACTGTATAAAGGAAGAAATGACCTTTGAGGGTTTCAGTATCCGTTTGATGTATGTGTTCATTCATACACATTTTCAACAACCGTTTTAAATGGGTCAGGAAATGAACCCAATGATTTTAGTGAGAAAAAGCTTTTATTGTTTTTTTGGGGGCAGGGGATTGTTTGTGAGTTTTTAGTTAAAGAACAGATTTAATGCAGTTTGTATTTTAAATGTAAATTATATATTTTTATTGAACATACATGCATAATTTTGTGTGACACATTAAGTAGGGGGATAGAAGATCTTGAAAATGTGATAAATTTTTTTTAGGAAAGAAAAATTTACACTCATAAATTCAGTAATAAAATTAGCATTCTGTCATAACTTTTTAAACTTGAAATAAAACATCTTAAAAACGAATAAGCTCAAAGAATTTTAAATAGCTGACAGAGCTTTTAGGAAGCTGTCAATGAATATGTTTTATCATTAATTTCCTAAAGAACTTTCCCTGTTTCCTTTTTATAAGAGCTCAGATAATTTTATCTGTCCTTGACTATTTACATTGCTTCTTTGCTTTTTTATTTTTTATTTAAAATTCCCTTTTTACTAAGCAAAGCTTCTGTTCCTGTCTTTGGAAAATGTCTTAGCTGCAGAGAAGTATAGGCATAACAATTGAACCTTAGTTAAAATTGATTCGGGCGTCACTTTTACTCTGGTGGTATAGCTGGCATGTTGATTTGTGGTTACTAGTTTTCTACTTCTTGATGATATTCTTTATTCTTTCATTAGAAAAACAACAAGTCCAAGTTGGTTATATTTGTGTCTTCTAAGCTCTTCCTTATGATATGATATTATACTCATATTGTGTTGTAATTGTCAAGCTCAGTTTCCCTTCTCAATCATATGTCAGTGTCTCTGTGAAACTCTTTCATTCTGTATCCACCATAGCAATATCTTGGTACTTTATACAGTGTTGTTTTGTTTTTTTATTGGTGTTATATATTGTTATTCAGTGTTAAATCCAATCAAAGGGAAATTATTTAATGTAAATCAAAATAGTATTTCTCTTAACACCTGCCATTTTTATTTGATAACTAAAATGTGTTAATAATTTTGCAAAATTATGGAAGGCTTCTGTTAGTACTGACAAGTTAACACACTTGGAAAAAAGACTTAGAATATATTTGTAAACTTTTAAGCAATCTTCATAATATTATTTGAGGTTCAAATAAGATAAAGTACTTGAGGACAGGTGGAAATTGATACTTAGGGTATGTAAATGACTTCTCAAAGATAACTGTCTTAGTCTGTTCCTGATTCTATGAAAGAATACCTTAGACTGGGTACATTATAAACAATAGAAGCTTATTTCTCACAGTTCTGGAGGCTGGGAAGTCCAAGATCAAGGCCTCAAAAGACTCAGTGTTCAGTGAGGTCTGCTCTCTCCTACCAAAAAGGTGCCTTGTTGCTTTCTCCAAGCTCATGTAAGGACATGATGAAAGATGGAGGGACAAAAAAAATAAATGAACATCTCCCTCACACCTCTTTTATAACATTAGTAATCTTATTCATGAAGGCTCCCCACTCATGACTTAATCACCTCCTAAAGGCTCCACCTCTTAATACTATCACATTGGTCGTTAAATTTCAACATATGAATTTTGGGGGGACACATTCAGGCCATAGCAATGACACAGCTAGAGGCCAAGTTTCATTCTTGTTCTGATATTCTTTCCTCTGGCTCACATAATCTCTTCTAATGTATGGCACACGCACCACATATACGTTTCAATCTACTGGAGTGACTAAAGATAGTCCCTGTCTCTTAGAACAGTATACAGCAGTGGGTTAGATCTACTTTAACCAGGAACGGAAATTCATGAAACAATTTTGGTCTGGCTTGCTACAAAATGCTTCCACAGGGTAGCTTTACTGCTCGGCATTATGCCAAAAGCCAGCTTTAATCAGAGGAGGAATAGCTCAGGACAGCTATTTTTACTCTTGAAGGAACTCACCTAAAAATTACGGTGGCTCCCAGAGTTGTACTGAGAATTTTTATCACTAAGATGATCTATCTTCTCAAGGTTTTTCTTCTGAACTCTAACAACATCTGTGCATAAGCATTTGTATGTGGGTAGGTGGGTAGAGATGATGCAGTTTGAGAAGTGAGGTGGGTGTGGTTGTGGATTCCTATTTCTCCACTGAGAGCAAGGGCATGTCATACAGATATATAGAGAGAGCATCAAATCAAACAAATGAGGAAAAGTATGGGTGTGTGTGTGTGTGAGCTTGGCATATGCATATCATCACAGACAACTTTCTCTGCCTGAGAAGAATAAAGGCAGTCAGCCCCTAAGCCATGGGCTTAAGTTATATTACACATTTTTCATTTGAATTTAATTGTGTCAAGGTTTCTGTTGACTCTAGAAAATCAGAATCTAGCAAGGTGAATCATTAGCTAGCAAGACGAATCTGGCCACACAGCTGGCTCTGCTATGTATATACATTTTTTATGGACTCAAAAAAAATCAATTATACATATTTATGGGGTACAGACTTGAATGTCAATACCTATGTGTAATATGTAATGATCAAATCAAGATAATTAATATATTCATCATTATGAAACTTAATCATTCTTTGTGTCCCTTAATCAATTTATCACTAAGCTCCCTCCCCCTCCTACTTTCCCACCTCTAGTAACCATAGTTCTGTTCTCTCCTTTTGACAATTCAAGTTTTTATTGGATTCTTTCTTTTCCTTTCTCTTTCTTTCCCTCCCTCCCTTCCTCCCTTCCTTCCTTCCTACCTTTCAACTTTTTAGCTCCACTTATGAGTGAGGACATGTGTTATTTCTCTTTCTGTACCTGGCTTATTTCGCTTAACGTAATTTTCTCTAAGCTCATTCATGCTGCTGCAAATGGCAGAATTTCATTCTTTTTCATGGCAGAGTAGTATTCCATTGCATATATATAACACATTTTCCTTATCCAGTTATCCATCAGTGGACATTTAGTTTGTTCCCATATCTTGGCTATTGTGAATAGAGCTGTGATAAGCATGGGAGTGCAGGTATCCCTTTGACATGATGATTTCCATTCCTTTGGGTATATACCAAGTATGGGATTGTGGGATCATATGTTACTTCCATCTGTAGTTGTTTAAGAAACCTCCATACTGTTTTCCATAATAACTGTACTAATTTACAGTCCCACCAACAGTTTAGAAGGGTTCCTTTTTCTCTGAATCCTCTCCAGCATTTGTTATTCTCTGCCTTTTTGATAACAGCCAATCTAACTGGGGTGAGATGATACCTCAATGTGGTTTTGATTTACATTTTCCTGATGAAGTTGAGCATTTTTTCATGGACCTGTTGACCATTTGTATGTCTACCTTTGAGAAATTATACATCTATTCAGCTCCTTTGCTCATTTTTAAAATTGGATTATTTTTTTTTCTGTTAAGTTGTTTGGTTTCCTTGTATATTCTGGATATTAATTTCTTATCAGATGTATAGTTTGCAAATATTTTCTCCCACTCTGTAGATTGTCTTTTCACTCTGTTGATTGTTTCCTTTGCTGTGCACAAGCTTTTTAATTTGTTATATTCCCACTGGCTTATTTTTTCTTTTGTTGTCTATGCTTTTGATGTCTTGTTCATAAAGTCTTTTCTCAGTCTTATATCCTGAAGTGTTTCCTCTATGTTTTCTTCTAGGAGGTTTATAGTTTCAGGTCTAATATTTAAGTCTTTAATCCATTTTGATTTGGGTATGTGGTGAGAGGTACGTGTCTAGTTTCATTGATCTACAGATGGATAGCCAATTTTCTCAGCACCATTTATTGAAGAGGCTTCCAGGAAGAATTCTTGAGGGTAATAAGTTAACTGAAACTTAAAGAATGGGTGCAATTTAGGCAAAGGAGAGGAATTGGGAGTGGAGAGGAATAATTGACAAAGATATTCCTACATGTGTCAACACCATTGGTAGGCCAATGTCAAAAGAGAAAGCATGGTTTGTTCAGGGAATACTTTCGTAAAAAATCTGATTTTCAGGGTTTTTACACAAAATTTATTATAAGAACAGTTGGAAGCATTACCAGCTTAGATTTGCTTTTATTTTTTGCAATTGGCAGTTCTTATATATTGGGCTTCTTTATAACATGACTTTCCTATTTTTTGTTTTTTGGGTTTTTTGTTTTTGAGTCAGTCATTGAAAGTATTTTCAGCATAATTTATTGCTCCTTAGAGTATCTCAACTCTTCAGCCTAATTGATTTCCTCTCTGGAATTGGCTGTGAAGTCTTTTATAAATGTTGACACTAACTTCAAGTATAGTGCTGGTCATTCATGTAAATTATCAGTTTGTGTAAAACAATAACCTTTCACAATAATTTATATATTTTTGCTATGTTTTTCTACCAAGTCCCCTGATTTTACTTTCTTTTCTGTGTATCTCTTTTGTTAGTTAAAATACATTTTATTTGTCTTCCCATTTATGACATGGCAGAGAAGCTGTTAAAATGATTTATTGCTGTTTTTTTAATAAGATGGAATAAGAGCAGCATTTTCTAGATTTATTTGTTCAGGGAATGTTTTCTCAAGTCCATGATTCTATCTACTTAATTAGAAATGTAGGTTTCTGGATATTTGTGAACTTTGGCAGCCATACATTTAGTAACTGCACTGACAGATCTTGGTTTGAGGTACTTGAGCTTGGCTCTAATTACCTCAGAAAAATATCATTCAAAAATATGACAAATAAATTTTCTGGTTTTTTTTTTTGTATTATTTTGTTTTATAGAGAAGAAAATCAGAGAACTTTTTCAAAACATTTTTGCCCCTTTTTCTGACCCTTGGGAAACTGAGTCAACAGTCCACATGTTCTTTTGTCTATTTCCTGTTATCTAAATGTGTAGCAGAATTGCTTCATGGGAAAGTTTAAAAAATAACAAATAAAAAAGCTCTATAAAAGATCTGGGGCTGGTTCTGGTTGGAATACAGATTTCCTTTGTGATCTTGGAAAAATCACTGAACCTCTTTGTGGCTCAAGTTTATTTTTTCCCCATTCATTTATTTAATCAAAACATATTGATTATTTATCACGTGTGTGGTGGTGTATCCAACTTCGGGAGGATTTAGGGGAGAATTTTAGAATTTAGTGGGAGAAATGGGACACATGCAAAAAATTGTTATTAGGCAAAGCATACGCACACATATAATACCAGCAAAGCAGAGAATATTAAATAATACAGGAGAGCTAGTGAATAATGCAGTAAGAATTTTCAGGATGAAGAATTTGTTTTAAGTTGACGTCATTGAAGATTTGAGGAGGAAGGATTTGGACTGGTCCTTGAATACAGTTAAGGTTTTAGGAAGGTGTGAAGAAAATAAGAAACAGTATTAGAATCAGAAGAAACAGTTTTAATGTATGCCTTGTTACCTGGAAACTTGTGTGCAGGAAACAAGTAATTCAATTAAATTGCATCCTAAAATGAATTAGGGTAATCTTAAAAACCAAGGTTGAAAATTTAGGTTTGCGATAGACCATAGAATATCTTGAATACAATACAAGGAGTATAGTGTTTATTTTGTAGACATTCTTTGAGAAGTCATTGGGGATTTGGCCTTGGCAAGACGTTGGTTCAGGTGCAATCTTTTCCACTTAACTAGTTAAATACATAAAGCAAGTCAAACCAACTTCTGAGAACCTTGACTTCCTCATCTATATAATAAGAATAGCAATATGATCTCTCTGGCTCGCTGTAGGAATTAGGGATAACATGCATGTTAGGTTTGGCACATTGTAGTTGTTCATTAAATATTCACAATTGCTATCTATACAATGAAGGGCCTTTAACAGGTGAATTCCGAGGTTGCTTTCCTTATCTTGTTTCTGTGATATTTATGTGATGTATTTGTTCAGAATATCATAGAGTCTGAGTTGAAGATAACCTCAGAGGTATTCTAGTCTTCTGCCTTTTGAGGGCAGCATCCCCATTACGACGGTCCTGATTTTATTACATTCTGTCATCTGGCTTTTGGGGGGACTTGCGATAATGAAAAAATTTATTATTTTTCAAAAACAATCCTTTTCATTGATGAACATATAGTGGTTTGAAAAGATTTCTATATATTGACTTAAGATCTGTTGCCTTGTAATTTATACATATAAGTTCCCTCATTCTTTATTTCAGAATTATCAAATGGCAGCACCTCTTCCACATGTCAGATCTTAAAATATCCAACATAGGTAAATGGCTTTCTTTCATGGGTTTCTTCTAAGTCTTTGCACCTGTAGACCAAGTATTCCTGGTCTTCCATCTACTCATCATGTGACATGATTACAAGACTCCTCATCCTCCTAGTTGGCTTCCTTGGGTTGCACTCCAATTTTTAAATGTCTCTTAAGAAACTATGGTTCCCAGAACTAAATAATGTCCCACTGATGAGATGTATTCAGAGCCAAACTCAGAATATCTTGAATGATCTAAAATCTAGACCAGCATCATTGGCTGTTGCCTATGGAATTTTTCAAAATGAACAAAACCATGTTCAATTAAAAGTATTCTGCTTCACTAGGTCTGGCTTTGGGACCAGCTATCAGCATTTGTAAAAAGTTCCAAGAAGCAATAGGAACTAACTCACAAAAACCCGCACGTGAATGTTTGCAGTAGATTTGTTTTTAATTGCCAAAGCTTGTAAGCAACCAAGATGCCCTTAAGTGAGTGGATGAATAAACTATGGCAAATCCAGAAAAAGGAATATTTTTTTTCTTTTTCTTTTTCTTTTTTAATTGAAATATAATCAGTTGTACCTATCTGTTGGATACAGCATTCAATATCCGTACCTGTGTGCAATATATGGTACTAAAACCAGGATAATTAGAATATTCGACATTACACAATGTAATCATATTTTGCAGCCCTTTACTAGTTTCTCACTAACCCCCCCCTCTCTCCCCTTTTACTAACTCTGGTGGCCTCAATTTTATTCTCTCCTTTTGAAAGCTCAGCAAATTATTGTGATTGTTGAACCTTTCTTTCTTTCCTTCTTTTTTATTTATTTGTTTATTTTCTGAGCTCCCACTTATGATTGAGGACATGTTGTATTTCTCTTTCTATACCTGGCTTATTTCATTTAACATAATTTTCTCTAAGTTCATCCATGTTGCTATGAATGGCAGAATTTTGTTCTTTTTTATGGCAGAGTAGTATTCCCCTGTGTATATATACCACATTTTCATTATCCACTCCTCTGTCGATGGATATTTAGGTTGGTTCCAACTCTTGGCTATTGTAAATAGAGATGTGATGAACATGGGAGTTCAGGTATCCCTTTGACATGATGATTTCCATTCCTTTGGATATATTCCCAGAAGTGGAATTGATGGATCAAATGGCAGTTCTATCTGTAGTTGTCTGGAGGAACCTCACTGTTTTCTATAGTTGCTGCACTAATTTACAGTCCCACCAACAGTGTAGGGGGGTTCCCCTTTCTCTGCATCCTTGCCAGCATTTGTTGTTCTATGTCTTTTTGATAGTGGCCAGTCTAACTGGGGTGAAATGATAATCTCAGTGTGGTTTTGATTTGCATTTTCCTGATGATTAGTGATGTTAAACATTTTTTCATGTGCCTGTCGGCCATTTGTGTGTCTTAATTTGAGAAATGCCTATTTATCTCCTTTGCCCATTTTTTAATCAGGTTACCTGTTTTTTTTACTGTTAAGTTGTTTGACTTCCTTGTATATTCTGCACAATAATCCCTTGTCAGATGCATAGTTTGCAAATATTTTGCCTTTTCACTCTGTTAATTGTTTCTCTTGCTCTGCAGAAGTATTTTTAGTTTGATATAATCTCAATTGCTTATTTTTTCTTTGGTTGCCTATGCTTTTGGGGTCTTATTCATAAAGTCTTTGTCCACTCATACTTCCTGAAGTGTTTCCTGTATGTTTTCTTTTAAGAGTTTTATAGTTTCAAGATGTATATTTAAGTCTTTAATCCATTTTTAGTTGCTTTTGGTATATGGTGAGAGGTATGGGCCTAGTTTTGTTCTTCTGCTTATGAATTTCCAGTTCTCCTAGCACCAGTTATTGAAGAGGCAGTCTTTTTCCCAGTGGATGTTCATGTTGCCTTTGTCAAAGGTTAGTTGTCTGTAAGTATGTGGATTGATTTCTGGTTTCTCTATTCTGTTCCATTGGTCTCACTGTCTATTTTTATCCCAGTACCATGTTGTTTTGATTATTATAGCTTTATAGCATAATTTGAAGTCAGGTAGTATTATCCCTCCAGCTTTATTATTTATTTATTTATTTTGCTCAGGATTGCTTTGGCTATTCAAGGTCTTTTGTTGTTCCATATGAATGTTAGAATTGTTTTTTCTTTCTCTGCAAAGAATGGCATAGGTGTTTTGATGAGGATTGTGTTGAACCTGTAGATCACTTTCGGTATTATGGACAGTTTCACAACATTAATACTTCCAACCCAAGAGCATGGAGTGTCTTTCCATCTTTTTGTGTCCTCTTTAACTTCTTTCAGCAGTAATTTGTAGTTCTCATTTTAGAGATCTTTCTCCTCCTTGGTGAAATTGATTGCTAGATATATATATATATATATTTTTTTTTTTTGTGTGTGTGTGTGTGTGTGTGTGTGTGTGTGTGTGTGATATTATTGAGAATGGGCTTGCTTTCTTGATTTATGTCTTCTGTTGGGTGGGGGTTTCCTGGGGCTCCTGGTGAGGTTCCCAGTCATGCTGCTGCCTTCTCTGCCTTTCCCTTTGGCTGTTATCGTCAAGTGGAGTTTGTGTAGTCAGGAAACTTTGTAAAACACTCTCACTGGGCAGCAATTACAAGTTCAAGTTAATTCAGAGGCTCAGGAAAATTATTCAGTGCTAAAATGGCATGAGTTATCCATATAGGAAAAGACATGGAGGAAACTTAAATGAATATTAGTAAGCAAAAGAAGCCAACCTGGAAAGTCTACGTGCTGTATGATTCCAACTAAATAATATTCTGGAAAAGGCAAAACTACACAGAGAGTAAAAAGATTAGTGGTTGCCAGGGATTAAGGAGGAGAGAAGGATGAATAAGTGAAGTACACGGGATTTTTAAAACAGTGATATTATTCTGTACAATACTGCAGTGGTAGATACATGTTGTTACAGCTGTGTCAAAACCCATAGAATGAACACCAAGAATGAACCCTTACATAGACTCTGGGTTTGGGGTGATAATGATGTATCAGTGTAGACATGTATTATAACAAATGCACCACTCTAGTGCAGGCTTGATGGTGCAGTAGGTTGGACTGTTAATAACGGGATAGGTTGTCAATGTGTGTGGGCAGTGGCATATTAGAACTCTGTGTACTTTTCACTAAATTTTGCTGTGAACCTATAACTACTCTAACTAGTCAGATAACCTTAAGGATTCATTAGTTCTGGATAGGTGTTACACAATGACGAATTTGACAAAAGCTATGGATTCAGGTCTGTCCCTCACTGCTCTTCTCTGGTGAGTGTTATGCATTGCTTTCACTCTTTCCTATTTGACAAATCTGTTAATTGCCCAATGCTTTCAATCACCTTTCCTTTCTAAGTTATAACAACACATGCCTACAGAGTTGGAAGCTGATAGAAAACAGGTCTTGGAATGCTGTTGAGCAAGGGAAGGAGACTCCTGCCCTAGCAGTAGAGTTAGGCATGTTATAGTGCGTGGCAAGAATCTCTTAAAATGATACCGCTGTAGCTTTGTTAGGTTGATTTTGGCTGAGAGTATTAGGAATCGCAACTCAAATGTTTTAAATAATGTGGCCATTCATTTTCTTACATCACAGGAACTTTAGAGATAAGGCAGTTCCAAGGTTAGTTAATTCAGTAGTTTTCAACATCATCAAAATCCTACTTTACTTGCATTTTCCCACTCTGTCATCCTCAGCATTTCCTTTCACGCTGACTTCCGTCACGGTCCCCAAATGGCTGCTGTAGTTTCCTAACAACATGCAGAAATGACAACATCTAGGAACAGAAGAGGAGCTCTTTCTTTTCATCTCTTCTTAGAATCTTCTCATCAGACTTTCTCTCCTTCCTGATTCACTGGAATTATAATATCACATGTTCCAGCACAAAGCAACCACTTGCAAGAGAAACTGGACAAATTGCAATTCACCCCCAGAGTCTAGGGCTGGGGCTGGATCTACAGGTGGGGCTACCTCTACTGAAGCTGATGGAGGACTTGATACCTGGTAAAAATTGCAGTTTAATGAGCAAGACCTGAACAAAAGTAGGATTCTGTGAGCAATGAAGAAGGTGGTTGTGGGGAATATTCTGTGTGACCAACTACTAGTGTTCATTTACGCTATTAAAGTATAAATGTTTTTGATATACACTGTCAACAACATTTTCTTTCTGAGAGTAGCTATTGTTATTATGCCATTGAAAATGTTCTCAAAATAGTTGAGATGCTTGAGTAAGTAGTGGCTTGAAGCTAAAGATCAAGCAAACATTTCACAGGGAAAAGTTAGCAGGATAAGCTATTCTGCTGACCACGTTAACATTTTTACTTCTCTTAACGCCTATTTTTAAAAAATAATTTGTGCATAGCTCCAGATTAATCCTATATTTGTGATTCTTGGTCTTATTTAAAAGTGCTCCATACTTGCTTAGAAGGGTGGAGTCTCAGCTCGTAGAAGCAACAGCTCCTTTACTTTTAAACTTTTTTTTCCTTCACTTTGACAGTCTTATAATAACTCTTTTAAAAGGAATTGAAATTATAGCTTTGCAATGGGAAGTAGTGGAAAGTAAGACTAATTGAGATCACTAACAGAGGAAAGTATCTGGAAGAAGAAATATGTTTTCAATGAGTTGGATAACTAAACACAAACTAAAAACTTATTTTAAAAAGTTCATACAAAGTCAATGTAATATTATTTCTAATTGATCCTGTGAAATCTAGAGTCAGGAAATGGAAAAAAAATGGTATAAATATAGAATATATGAGTTCAAGCACTATCAATTACTCAATGCCCTTCATAAAGAAAACCCTACGTGAGTAAAAGTCGGTGGCTATTATTTAATGTTAACACTAACTTAAAAAAAATACTAACAGATTTATGAAGATAGAATAGAAATGTTTGCCACCCACTGAAGAAAATGGAGTGAGTAATCAGAAAAAGAGTTCCTATTTATTGTGACTTAGTTATGTGTGGAAAACTTACTGCATTGTTTAATTTAATCCTCTCAACTTTTCAAAGCAGGTGCAGTATGAGGCAGCTATAACTGAAGAATTATATAATTATAAACTGTAACATGACATCCAAATGCAAGATATTTTTAGTCTGTGTTTTCTGTACACATGTCAGTCCATTGCTGGGCAGACAGGCTCTCCTCCAGTTCTAAGGTGAATGCACAAAATCTCATGGACTTGAGTTTAGCTATCTGAAAATCTTTAAGCAATTTTAACTGGTGCCTGTTCTCAAAACCTAATCATATTTAATAAATTCATTAAAGCAGGACTGAGTTACAAATCAAATTCACAAGCAATACCATGCTTTGAGACTAAATCCTCTCATACTGTAGATACACATATATTTTTAAGCTGGAGAATAGTACAAGAACCCCCTTCCGCCAATCCACACCCTGAAATAATAACTTTGAAGTGGGTTTTTTTTTTTTTTTTTTTGATTTTGGAAAAGGATAGATCTTGCTAAGTAACATAGACCTCCATTTAAAATGCTACTGCAAGAATTTTTAAGACTGGATATGGCATAACTGTGGAAAAAAGGTATGTGCTGGCAAATATTGGCGGGGAGGGAATACAGAAGGAAAGAAAAACCAGGTATATATTCACATACAGACACACTGTTTGGGTTCCAAGCAATTATTTTCATTGCTTGTTACCACTTGGGGGTCACAATTGCTTCAGCCCAAGTAAAGAAGCTCATTAGTGAAAGATGTCCTAGACAGCAGCATGACTCATTTACTTGAGAAACTGAATGCCAAATAAATCCCTAGCTAATAATATTTTGGAGCTATTTTTGAGAAAATAAGAGTTGCAGGGTAATTATTAAAGAATGAAGAAAAATTCTGAATGAAAAATTCACACTCTTCTTCATTCCAGACCAGATAGTTTGCAAATGAGCACAATTGGTACATATGTCATTAAATATGGCCTTACTTGGAATCGTACCATTGTTATTCTGATTTTTCAGTTGCTAAAGTAGAAATCAGTCACCAAGGTCATGCCTTCTAGGGTTTTCTTAGGAATCAGTAAGACCTGCATTGGACGGTTGTGAAAAAAGAAAATAAATGAAAGAAAACGAAATGAAAGAAAGAAGGAGAATTATATTTGAAATTTTAGGAAGGTAGTAGTAAGCTATCTTCAGAGTTTTCAATAAAATTACACATAATAAGCATTCTAGCTTTTTGTAGCAATTTGCACAAATGGAAAATGATACTGATAAAGTTCCTAACTATTTTCTTTGTCATAAAAACACTGACATGAAGCTCATTTTGTTGTCCATAGGAAGGGAAACCATTTATTTAAAAATATTTTATTTATTCTTTTAGAAGCCTATTCTACTATAAAGTTTCAATAGTAAAATTTATCCTGAAAAAAATCTGTGAAAGACTTGAGGTTTTCTCTATTTGAAAAAGACGTATACTCCCAAGTGTCTCTAGATCACAACAAGCCTCAGATCTGGTCAACAAGAGATAGGGAGAGAGGGGAACCAACATGTAAATTTGCTTTGAGAGATTCTCCTGGGCTGACCTGGTCTTCATCATACCACCTGGATTGCTAATGACAAGACGATCAACAGGTTGACAACAAATGGATTTGGGCTTCTCTACAAAGTGGGTGAAAAAGCATAAGCAATCCAATAATCTCAAGTTAGCTTCCAAGTAATCTTGGATATGCATAAATATTTTATAATAACGAGAATGACAGAGACATACTACGGCATTGTTGACCCCAGACACGTACAGTTAGAAGTTTAACCTTGAAAAAGTAAGAATTTGAGATAAAATTTACGTGACTTTATTACAGCAAGATAAATCCAATTGGAATAAGGCAAAATCTGATTGTTGAAACTATTGCCTTGAATGTTTTTTAACCATTACATTTCAGTAAAATGTTTATTCTTACTAAAAAGTCCTGATTTAGGCATTTATAGCTCTGTCAGAATAAAGGCTCTCACGCATGTCCTGAGGCTTAGAGCTCTCCTCTGCACAGAGCTGTTTTCACCCAGGTAGGTTGTGCCTAGAATTATTTATACTTTTCTGAACCAGATCTATAGATCCTAGCTCAGTGCCTGGTCAAAGGAGATACTTAGGAAGTGCTTCCTGGTAACGGTCCATTAACACATGCTATTCCTTCCCTTGCTTATAAAAAAAAAAAAAAAAAAAAAAGGGAAATTTTGCTTTCTTTAAAGACCTCTCAGGATGTGCTAGAGAATGTGGCTGATAAAGAAGACACATCTGCTCCTCCTTTGTTGGAAAATTTATAGGCGGTAGAACCTCAGCTGTCAGGCAGTTGGTAATTGATAATGTAAAATATGATGTTATCTGAAGAATTACGAAGGATTTGTAAGACTCTTGTACAACTCTTGCTGCCTGACAGCTGCATTCTGTGACTCTTCCAAGGACAAAAAGAAGGGCTCATTAAGTCCAGAATTCCCCCAGCTAGTTGCTAAAAATCAAACAGTAAAGCTGAGAAAGGAAAAAAACCTCCTTATTATCCTCTAGCAACCAGCAGGGTGTTCACTTCTGACACATGAAAGACGGATGGTTCCAAGCACCAGGGACGGGGGCTTGGGCAGAAATTCAGGCTGTGATTCTTGAGTTTACAGAAGTTAGAGCTGGAAAAGATCTGTTGATGGGGAAACTGAGAACACATGTGGCACACGGACTCTCCCTACATCTGAGATTTAACACTGATCTTTCTGAGAAGGTTACCAGGACAGCCTTCTCCTGGATCAGAATTTTATTTCCTAGGCCCACATTCATCTATGAGGCAATGTCGGCTTCCTAAATCTCTGCTTTTCACATGGAACAATTTAATTTTCTTTTTCAGCTGCCAATGATATGATTCATTGATCTTTACCTTGTGCGGCTGGCTTCCATTCTGCAGCTTTAAAAATATGTACTTCCTTAAGCAGGTCTTACAGGAAACTTCAACTGGGCTTGTGTTTGTGTTTTAGCCTTCTGTATTATGAAGCAGGCCCCCAGATAGAAATAAAATAAAATTGCACATCCTAAAAATGTTAAGTTGCTTAAAAATAAAAATTTCTTTTTGAAAAGTGAATGTACACAGGGTATGATATGCTTTGGGAAGAGTGAAATAAATAACTTGAGAAATACAGGGAAAAATACTAAAGTGGAGACAAGGCAAATAGAAAATATGCAGAGTGAATCAGCACCTAGACCAGAAATGACACAACCCAAGTCTCTAACTAATTGTCTCTTTTGGACGGTGCACCTAATCCTCCAGGCCTCAGGGACAGTTTTGTAGAAAGTAGTCTCTTTCCTATGTCAGTGTCATATTGTTTAATGATTTAAAAAAATCATAGAGTCCAATATGGAATAAGTGATAGGACCATATGAGTATGTCTGTCACACCACTGGTCGCTGATGACTGACTGGCATGCTCCAGCTGACTTCAAAGGATTTCTCTCTTTCCTCCTTGCGCCATATACTCCAGGCAGAATCCATGTGCTTAGAAGAGAATCTTACAGGATAGAGCAGGATATAGAATCTCAGAACCATGGGATTAGAAGCATTTTGAGGAAGCCTTTACAGGAATGTGAATTTATAAAGCACTTAGAGTGTTACTGCTTCTTGAAGATTTTCAGAGATACATATTATTTAGATTTTTATCATGGAAATTGGGGTGAAAGAGAGGTGGGGAAAGAAGATATGTGTTGGGAAATGCTTTATAACTCCCAGAGAAAATGCATCTTGTTTGCATGTTTAAGCCTATTTTGTATTGCATGGTCCTCCACAAATTTATTGCAGAAATCAACTAATTGGCATCTTTCTCCCTAACATGCTCTCTCTGTACTTGAGGTCAATTATTAGGCATGTTCTTGACTCCAGGAGCTTCATTACTTAGACTTTGTAAACAAACACACAACCCTTTCTTTTTGTTTTTTTGCCCTTTTATTTACTTAGACTATTCTTATATCACACTTTTAACATTTCATGAATTAAACTATTCCTCAAAGTTCTGATTATACAGCACACACTGGCCCTTTTTTGTCATTTTCCTTCTCAATGTTTCTCAGCCTGATATTATTTTTACAGCTGTACTCCAAATTTGCTGTTACATATCTCGACCTAGGGACTATGGCTACAGAATTCCTAGGTCTTTCTGTAATGTTTGTACTTAGTTCTTCTGCATACTATATTAATCCTGACTCTTCTATTTTTAAGATTTTTTTCTTATTGAGTTCTGATATTCTGCTCTTAATCTTTTTATGTCTAGGTTCTCCCATGTGTTTCACATTAAGTTACTAAAAGACAATAGTATTGGCCGTAACACTTCCCTCCTTAGAAACTTCCACAGCTTCCCACTGCCCATAGATACAATGTTTAAATTCCCTGACTGGACATTCAAGACTGCTCATAGTCTCACCTCACAGTTACTTAGCACTCACTTCCAATCTGCTCAGACCCATCTTCCCAGTGCCCCTCATAAATGAACCCCTCAACCTTTCCCCTGTGTCTATGCTGCTCTGGCACTGCCTATTCTCAGACCTCTTCCTATTGCCTGCAGGTGACCTGAAGCCTGCCCAACCTTGGGCTTAGCTTAGGTACTACCTTTTTGGTGAAACCTACTCTGACTCCCCCCTTGAGGGCTTTGTCTCATTCCAGCTGTCACAAGTGTGTGTATGAACCCTCCTGCCCTCCTAAATCTGCATCTACCCTACAGAGCAGAATCCATTTGGTAGGTATCACCAAATGATACAGTACAGGGTTTTCACTTTTTCCCCCACAATTTCTCTACTGAATTGTATCCTTTTAAAAAACAGGACTCTTATTCTGTTCTGTCAAGGACATTTTAAAATGAGTTTCATTTTTCCTGAGTGGTGCAATTATGAGTGAGTGACTAATTTTCTTCTCTGTATATTTTTTCTTTTCCAGATATTCTTTACCAAAAACATATTGCAGTTAGTATTTATAATGACAAAAAGCTCTTAGTATGTGGTGGGCACCATGCTAAGTAATTTAAAGGAATTCTCTTATCTAATTCTCCAACAGCCATACAAAGTAAATATTACTATCCCATTTTACATGTCAGGTAAATTGTTTGAACCCAGTTAAGTGTGTCTGACTCCAAAGCTGAAGCTCTTAACCATGATACTCCTTTCAGTTATCATGAAAAAAAAAAAGAGCTTTAATTAAATTTTTACAGCTTTGAAAGCATTAGTAAATCCCTCTTAATTTAATATCTACTGCAGAATTATGTATACTGTATTTGCATTCCTTTATTCAAGGTCTGTGGCAGATTGTATTCTGGCCACACCAATACGTATATCCTGTCCACATGCTTTTTTTCATGTGGCTAACATGTTTCCCACTGAAGGTGGGGTCTATTTCTGGGCAGGAGCTTATGACTTCTCCCACTAGTAGAGTATTGTTTTTCCTGCATCTGAAGTTTCAATATGGAAAAATTTTTAGCCACTATATTTTTAGGTATTGTCTGTCCTAGGTGGCAGATTTTAAGACATGCGAATGCCTCCTTAAATTTTTTGCTCTCGCTCTCTCTCTCTTGCCTCACACTGGGCCTGGCCATGGCCTCTGCATTCTGTCTTCTCTCTTCTTCAGGGAATCTGGTCATGTGTTAGAACTTTTTGTTCTCTCCTCCGTCTTGCATGTTTCATCACTTTTTGTCTATTTGTTGTATTTATGTAATTATTCAAGTGTATCTTTTAGTTCATTAACTCTCTCTCTCAAATTGTGCCTAATTTCCCTTCAATGCACCAACAGAGATTGTAATTTTACTTACTTTTTATATACTTTTTTTAAATTTTGGAAGTTACTTTGAATCTTTAAAAATCCTAATTGGTTTTTATATCCTATTGTTCTTTTTCTCATGTTTTTAGTTACCTCATTTAGGATTTTTTGATATATTCATTTTATGGTATGTATCTGAAAATACAAAATCTGAATTCCTTGGCAGTCTAATTCTATTTGGTGCTTCTTTGGACTCTCCTTTAGGAAGGCCTATTTCTTGTAGTTTGTATAATTTTGAAATGTGGGCTCATTTTTGGTTTTAAAATTCTAGGAATCCTGAGAGTTTTGAGATGAGTTATATCGTTTGGAGAGGATTTCATTTGCTCTTTAAATTAGTTTCTCTAGTTGAAGTTTTGTAGGAACTATAATCAGTATAAAACCAAGCCCCCAAACCATGGGGGAGGTCCTCTGGTTTACACATGTTTAGAAGATTTTCTTTTTCTCTACTTTAAGCCGGGGATGTTACAGAAAATTCCCCCCTTGTCACTCCTAAAGGCAATTATTATTATTATTATTATTATTATTGCCCACTCTTTTGGACTTTTGGGTGTCCCAGTTCCAGCAGCCCATCTATTACAAGCCTAAAATCGTGTCCACCATCTCCCATGACCCTATTAAAATCCAAGGCTCCAAGATCCTAGTTTTAGTAACATCACCAGAGTACACATTTTGACTTGGAGGCTACTGCTGTTTCAGTTTCAGCTCTGTCTGCATTTTGCCCCTGTGAGAACATCCTGACTTCTGGTGAGCTCAACAGTGCACTCCAAAGTATGTGTGCTATGCTTTATCGAGCATTTCTAGATGCTTTGAAACAGAAGGGCTTCTTAGAATTTTAGTGTCTATGTTGCCAGAAGCATAGATTCACTTACTGAGAATCGTATAGTTTTTATTTTGCACCCTTTTCTGCTATGCTTTGATAGTGGAATATGAAGGTATTCAACTATAATATAATTCATATAATTCTTTTTTCTTAGATTGCTTATTTTTCTTGCATTTAGATTTTGTTTGGGGTTTCTGTGCATATGCCTCGAACAGTACAATTCTTTTTTCTGCTGAATTATTTTTGTTGTTTATATCCTCCACCAAAATTGTTGGTTCCTAGAAAAATTGGGAGGGGGAGTAAAAGTTAATTTAGTCTAATTTTTTTTTAGCATTAGTTATTTTGCACACTTAAATTTGTGGACTAAGTTTTATACTTGCTTTAATGTATTATGCCAGAAATGTTATAAAAGTGGGAAAAGTGCTCTTTATGTCTTTCTTAAATAGTTAGTGTAAAGATTAAGAGCAATAACATATGTAAGAAAAATCATAGTGATTAGCTTGAGCAAGGGGGCAATAAAGTGTCTTTAGTATTTTTCGAATATAAAGTGTTATTTCAGCGACATTGTGAATATTTTTAAAAACATGTTCTTTTTTCTCTCAGCAGTTTTAATCAAATTTCCTAATAGCATATTTGAGCCTCCTGTGTTAATACTAAAATTTCTCTGTTGCTGATGTCTTTTTTTAGATTTCTAATGTTTCTCTTTTCATTTGGTTTTGTTAAGTGGTACTTTTATTTTCTTATGGTGAACACCAGTATATAATATTGGCATTTTTTTTTGACATTTTAGCCCAATTTACTTCAGTATACATCTCATAAAGATAAAGATATTCATCTTAATATTAATTAATCATCTTAATATGAATTCTTCACAATATGCTTATCACACCTGATGCAATTAAAATGAACTCCTTATTACCATCTAAGACCCACTCTATATGCAAATATTCCTTATTTTCCTAATGGCAAAATTTTAAAGAATTGCTTTATACTATATGCTCAAGTAAATTAACATTCTTAGCTAACTCATATGTTGAAAACAAATCAAAAGGCAATGAAAAGAGATAATGTGATAAAGAAATTTAATAAGTTTTTTCAAGTTATAGGTGCTGATACTTGGTTAAAATAGTAGAAAGCACTTATGAACACAGAATTTGGTCTTATTTTTAAACTGAAATAAGATCGATTTTCTTTTGCATTAATTTTCTGGTTTTGAACCTTATCTTGATGGTTTTCAATGTGGATATTTCTCTTTGAGGATTTTACTTAGTTATGATGTACGGTTTGGGTTGTTGTTGGTGGTGGTTGTTTTAGCCAGAAGCAAGAATTCTTTTTTACTATGAAGTTATCTTTCTGGGACTTCTTCAGGTTAACTTACACAAAAAGCAAGAAACCCCTAGGGTGACTTAGAAGTGAATACCTGGGAACTAAGGAAACCTGAGAGGAATTCACAAGGGAATTGAGATCAACACTGTGTTATAGCATAAAATCAAATAGGATTTTGAGAAAACAGTAGTTTTTCTACTATTGATCTTTTGACTTAGGAGCTCTCACAGACATCTACAAACTATACACCAGAGCTAAAGCAGCTCAGCTCCGCCTATTTCCAATTGATGGCATTTGTAGTCACATATGGAGAATACAGCACCCTGCAAACAGCTAGCTTTCAGACATCCCATGGAACCTAACGTGTTTATAAGAAGCTTCTGTGTTAAGTCTTAAATAATTGATTCAACAAAATTCAGAAATACTTCAGGCAGGAAAGCTGATAGGGAGAGTGAAACACTCAGTAATAATTTTAACAGACTAGAACATTTAGTAGTAAAATTGATAAGAATATCTTTCACAGAACCTAGGGAAATAAATTAGTTGAAGGAAGGATTAAGAAGGCCCTTAGTTTAGAGGAATCTATCATTTAAAGCAGATTTCTTAAACTCTAGTATGCCTTCAAATCATGTGGTGTTCTTGTGAAATGAAGAATCTGACTCACTTGGTCTGGGGTGAAGCCTGCAATTCTATATTTGTAACAAGCTCCCAGGTAGTGTTGCCAGTTTATGGACCACCCTTTGAGTATAAAGGGTCTAGACTATGAGAATTTGACTTTAGCAATTGCATGAGATAGAAGGTGAGAAAGCATAACAAAATTCATAAGAGGCAATTCAGAGAATAGTGCTAGATGTGTGTGCTTAATTGTGAATGGGATGATATATGTAAATTACTTTAAACTCTTAGATGATAATACCTGCCCTAAATTCAAGATATAGTATGTTTACAATTTTAATGAATCCAAGAAAAATATAGAAAATAGCAAAGACATACACAGAATAGAATCAACAAAAAGAAATGATGTTTTGTAATGATGAATATGCTAATTATCCTGATCTGATCATCACACATTTACACAGGTTTATTTATTTATGTATTTATTTTTATTGAAACATAATTGATTATACATATTTGTGGGGTACAGAGTTCACCATCAATACTTGTGTACAATTCTCCATTAACCAATTTCTTGCTAACCTCCATCCCTCTTTCCCACCTTCAGTAACCACAGTTCTGTGCTCTCTGAAAATTCAGTGTATTATTGTGATTCTTTCTTTCTTTTTTTATTTCTGTATTTTCTTTTCTTATTCTTTCTCTCTTTCTTTCACTTTCTTTCTTTCTTTCTTCCCACTTAAAAGTGAGGAAGTACGGTATTTCTCTTTCTGTGCTGATTTATCTCACTTAACATAATTTTCTCCAAGCTGATCCATGTTGATGTAAATGGCAAAATTTCATTCTTTTTTAATGGCTGAGTAGTATTATAGTGTGTACACATGTGTTGGTATTCAACTCTGTGCCCCACTAATATGTATAATCAATTACATTTCAATAATAAGAAAAGAACATACATGGCAAGTGAGATGGGAGGCTTCACAGTAAGAAGTAAGTAATACTCATATATCTCAATAATAAGACGTAAGGACAGAATCTGTGCCATAATAATGGGTACTCATATGGAAAAACAGAAAGGAGTCAAAAGAATGGAATTGATGCCAGCTCCCTGCCTTCAAATCCTGTCTTTGCTCACTGGCTGTGTGGCTCAGGCTATTTACACTAACCAAACTGTGTTTCAGCTTCCTCATCTATAAGATAGGGAAAACAGTTTACCTAACTGTGAAGGTTGGTGTGAGTATTACATGTGCAACACAGCAACTCAGAACAATGCCTGACTTATATTTGGCAGTACTAAATGTTTATTTTTATTATTACAATAATAACACGAAGTTACTTCTGAAATAATTCAGACTAAGAGATTTAAAAAATAGTTCTCAAAGAACAGAAGCTTTCTGAAGTTCATCTTGCTGTCAAGTTGCCTATGAAAAATATTTAATTTATTTGAATAAACAACAGGGAGTAAAAAAAATTATGATTAAGTGAATAAAATTATGTGAATTTAGAGTATATTATTTAGAGAAGGATGCTGTCATCACCTCAGTAAAGATCTGATTATCAACAAATAAAATATAAGGCTAGAATTTAATTATTCCTAGTATTCAGCTTTTTAGTACACTTGAAACATGGGATTGGCTTTGTGGTTGTTTTATTTCTGTCTTTTCTCTGGCATGGATTAAGCATACATTTTAAAATGCTTGGGATTTGATCATTACCTTTGTGGCTTTTCATTATTGATGCTTGATCTGAGTGTAATTACAATTCAGTGAAGAAAAGGTTTTTTCTATGGTATTCCTTGTAGTCAGAGACAAATAGGTGTTTATTGTACTTCTTTTCTCTGTTTATATTTTCTTTCCAAAGTTAAAATGCAGATGCTTCCAAATACCTACAGTTCTAAACCTTTGTTTTATGTGGTTTTTTTTAATGAAATAATTGTTTCATAAATGAATAAGCAAGGGAAAATTAGACAGGAATCCAGTTGGTAGCATATTTAGTATTTCCAAAAGGAAATGATTTCAGTGGTTATTGCATTGAAAATCTGACTCGGGGTTAACTTACACAAAAAGCAAGTCAGATTTAGCCCGCACCGCGCTCAGCCAGTGAGCGGGAACCGGTCTCCACATGGGATCTGAACCCTCAGCGGGAGTGCCACTGCGCTCCCAAGCGGCACACTCTCCAGTGCACCACCGGGCTGGCCCAAAGTTGAGGAATTTTAATATGCTGATTGGAAATTCGAATGCCATCTTTTGTGAAATTTCTATTTATGTCTTTTGCCCGTTTTTCTATTGTGGACCAAAATCAAGTTTGTTGAGGCAGAAATAATTTTTATAAAGATTTGTTGAAAGCCAAGCTTGAGTATCAACCCAGGAAATATAAGCCAAAAGAGTTGGAAAGTACTCGGAAGTCTACTATAAACAAAGGCATTTCAAGAGGGGAGTTTCAAAAGGAGGTTTCAAAAGGGAGGGGGAAAGTTCCATGTGCAGTTGTACTTTTCTCACAGAACACAAGAATCACAATCATTGGTTACTGATTACAACATGGGCACCAAAATCATTTACATGCAACCGGAAGCAGAGGCTTCATGCTTCAGCTATTCTTAACAATATCTAAATGGCTTATTCAGACTTTCAGGTTACATATAAGTAAATCAGCAATTCTAACCACATACATTGTTTATCTTAAGAACAAGATGTCAACAGGGAGTTCATGAAACTTATCACAAGGCAGTGAGTTTTGGAAAACCTGCTTCATTTTATTATTTCCTTCATCACTATTGAGTTATCTGTCTTTTTCTCATTGATTTATAGGAGTTTATTTTATGTATTCTGAATATGAGTTATTATCTGATATAATATATTGCAAATTTCTTTTTGCACTATGTGCCTTTCCATTTCATTCTCTACTTAGCATCTTTTGAGAGACAGACGTTTTTAATTTAAATGCATTCAAATTTATATTTTCCCTTGATAATTTCAACTTTTATGCTAAGAAATAATTGTCTACTCCAAAGGAAAAGACATTGTCTTCTAAAAGCTTTATTGTTTTATCTTCCGCATTTAGATACACAACCCTCTGGAACTGGTTTTTGTATATGTAGGAGTCAAAGTACACTTTTTTCCCCTCAGCAACCCTCTGGAACTGGTTTTTGTATATGTAGGAGTCAAGATACACTCCCCCCCATTTGTATATACAAGATTCAGCACCATTCAGTACTGAGACTGCCCTTTCCCCATTATTCTGCATTGTCAACCTTGCCATAATTTTCTTGCATAGTTTGTTGTCATAATTTCTGTGGTTTGTTTCTGGACTCTATTTTGTTCCCTGTATCTATTTGTCTGTCTTTGCACCAGTTATTCACTTTCTTAAGTACAGAAGCTTTATAATAAGTTTTGATATCTGGTAATTTAATACCTCCAGTCTTGTTTTTCTTTAATATTGCCTTGGCTAATCTTAGTCCTTTCCATTTCTGTATAAATATTAGCTTTTTAATTTTTATAGAAAACAGACAAACAAACAAGACTCCTCGGATTTTTATTGTGATTATGCTGAATACATGGATTAATTTGGGGAGAATAGACCTTTTCACAATATTGAGTCTTCCAATCTATGAGTGTGATGTATCTCTCCTCACTTATTTGCCTGCCTTATTTTTTCTAAACAATGTTTTTTAGGTTTTTTGGTGTAGAGGTCATGAACATCTTTTGTCAAATTTATTCTGGCTATTTGAGATTTTAAATTGTATTTTAAAATGTTCAAATTTCTATTTTTTATTTATTTGTTGTATAGTAGCATAATTGACTCTTGTACAATGACCCTGAATTCAGTAATTTTGCTAAGTTTACTAATTAAATCTAATAGTTTTCTGTAGACTCTTTTGAATTATTTTAATTTTAAACATATTTTATTGTTCATTAAAAGAAATGAATTAAAATATTTTTTGTGTTGATATTTTTATTTAAAATAATATTGGAATTTTATTCTTAAATATTAATTGAATAACAACATTAACATATTCATAGTGAAAAGTTGACCTCTAGATTAGAGTGTGGGGTAGTGCACTAGCATTTGAGTAGGTGCTAGAAAAATCAGAATTATTGCTTCTCTGCCTTCATATGCATACTACTACTAAGTACATGAATTTGCCATTCTTTTTAGTTTCCTTATCTGTAAAATGATTATATTGCACTGGATTAGTTTTAATTTCTTTTTATCAGGAGTGGATGACTCAGATAACTTTTGGTTATATGGTTATGTTTTCAGACTTTTCTTATTTTCCTGCTCTTTCCTTTATGGTGTTTTGATTATGGGGGCAATGGGCCTCATGTGACTTTATTTTGAGGAAGGTAGTAGGTGGGATGAGGCCCATTCAGCACTCCCACGTCCCCTACCCAGGGCACTTGGGAATTTTTATCCACATTGGACACCACATATTGGCTGTGGGGATGATGGGATTTTGTCTCAGGCTCATGTCTTTAGACACGTCCTGCTTCTAATGCCGTCAGCTGCTTCCATGGCATGTTATATGCTGAATGCTGTTTTATTTTATTTATTTATTTATTTTTTTTGAGACTCTTCAGTTCTCTCCTGTCTATGCCATGAAAAGTAATCTGCTAGTCCTAATGCTGCTTTCACCTGCACACCACTTTCATGTGGGGATTTAACTTAGAGAGAAGAGAAATGAAGGCTCTGTGTTTGACTCTTCCTCCTCTGTATGTTCTCTTCTTCCCCATACAGCTCTTGAGTCCGAAGTATTCACCTCCTTTATGTGATATCCCATCTCTTCCTCAATTTGTGCTTGCAAAACTCTGTGACCTGGTTCTCTATGTCTGACTTCTAATATCTTAATTAATTTTAATTTAAAAATACTTTTCTCTCTAAGGAAAGCATGATACTCAAAACTATCATCTTGCTATGGATCCAGAATTCTTGCTTGATGTCAAAATCTAGACTGTTGCTTTGCGTTGCTTTGCCCCCCACGGATTTGTCACCCCACTTCCCCTGGGTGATGGAGAAGAAAGGATTACTCAAAGCCCATCTCTTCTGAGCAGTGAGAGGCCCCGAAGTGGTTAATCTCCCTTTGGGACGCACAAGCGAGAGCCATCCCTTCCTTGGGAAATTAACCCCGAATTGGGGTTCTCTTCCTGCATTTATTTCCCAGACCAGGAAGTTACAGGAAGAGACATAGGTGGGATTATAGTTTAACAGTGTAGGCTGGTAACTTTCAGTGAAACAAGCCAGATGACATTCCAGTAGACAATGAAGTGATCCTATCAACAACAGTTTTATCTTAGCAAACATTCCTTCTTATAGCAATTTCTCAGTATCTTTACATAACAATCAGTAACAAGTCTGTCTTTGAGCCAGCAACCTGCTGTGCCACAATCCTTATCTTGAAAGAGACTTATAGCCTGAGGGAAATTTCCAGTTCTCCACAAGGTCAATATTTGAAACTGCCAGACTTTGGAAAACCAGGCCCTGTGAAGTACATATGCTTTATAGTATATTCCACACTAGACTGCCTCTTTCCTATTTTATTAATCTCGTAACAATTCTAATTTTCTTTGAGGCAAATTCTTCCCCTGCAGAAAGATGAAGTCAAACAGAGACAAATGCAAAAGCATTGCATTTGGATGTATATCTAAATAAGAGCATCCTTGTTCTATGATGTCATATCACCTCTGTAATATTATTTTGTTTTCTGCCTCCTTTCTAGTTTGTTCAAATGTTCTCTAAATTTGGTGTGGAAACTATAACCAACAAAGAATTGCTATGCAATTTCTATTATAGGACATGGTAAGATATTTAGTTTACATAAGTCAGCTCTGTCTTATCTATGTTAATAGATATTTAATCTACTGGATATGCATTTATTGAAAACCTTCTTCCTATGTACTGATTATTGAATTATGCACTAAAGGGGATAGATGAGAGGCACAAGATACAACTGTCCTCAAGGAACTTAAAATATAGGTGGGGAGACATGACAGGACAAGACAATCCAAGAAGATAAAAATTATAGGCATTGACTATAATTGCTATACAAGGTCACAGAATGATGAAATCAACAGACTCCAAAGTACCTGGGAATTACATTATGGGGAAGTTGGCATTAAAGCTTTGACAGGGCAGTAAATTTGGAAGGTGCTGAAAAGTAGGAATTAAACCACGACCAAAAGGAATAGACGTGGAGGGTGGAACTGACATAGGACAACATGGCAACAATTAGTGACTGCTTGACTGAGCAGGAGGGAATATTTTGAAGAACAATGCAAAATTCGTAGAATACTCAGGAAACTTTTAAAAAGTAGTATATCCAATCACACAATTTTTAGCTGTTTCCCCTATAGGTCTCTTAAAGCTCAAAATGTGAAAAACTAAGATCATAGGATGTAAAATTGGAAATTTTTTACCCCTTCAAGCAATAGCTACCAGATACTAAAGCGATTTATGAACTAGATAATTTGTAGAAATTCCCTAGCAGGAGCATGAGAATTGGTTAGATAACTCCTACATTCCTGATCCAAAAGTGTTGTGAGATCTGCAGACTAAAAGATGTATTTGGAGTGAGCTCAGGGTGTGATAGAAATATCCACAAAGAGGGAGGTTACGGGGTGTTTCTCTTCTCCGTGCTAGAAAGAGGTACTTCAAGGAAACTCAGTAAAGAGATTAATAGGTGTCTCTTGAAGTTTGGGGGCGGTAGTGGGGACAGTGGACTGGTTTCTAGAGCCCAGGAGATGAGCTAGTGAGCAGGTTTACGGTAGAACAAGGCAGAGGTGTTGAATTGGAATTAGCCTATTTTTCCAGGGTTCGTTAGAGAGTTTCCTCTAGAAGTGATGTGGGCCATGGGTATGAGAGAGCTGTCATGAGGTTGTCTTAGGTCCTTCCCTGGAGGCTGCCCAGCAGCTTACACTGGTCTCAGCAGACAGAAGCTGAAGGTATCACTTAGGGCTATGGATGAAGTAAGTGATAAAGTATGACCCACATCAAGGACAATGCAGATGAAAACTCCCAGTGAGTGGCAGAAGGGGCATCACTGAAGAACTTGGAAAACTGCCCCTGGGGAGAGAGTCAGCTCCAGAGAGTGAGCGCTCTGAGCTCAGTGCCAGAAAGTAAACACTTTCCTTCTCTATTGACCTCTCCTTTTCCCATCTTTCCTTCTTTACTCCACTTCCATATTCCAGAGGCATCAGGATCCAACGTTAACCAGCTGGGAAAGAAGGACATGAGGAAAAAATAGGGGACCAACAAATTCCACTTCATTGGTTATTGGCTTTCACTTGCAGCAGATCCTAGCTACGGAGTGGAAACTATTTAAACTTGAAATCAGTTTTTCATATACACCTGCGTGTTGTAATTTCTAAATTGAGAATGTGTCTAGTGAGTTAAAGTAACTAAAAAAGTTTTTTAAGCTCTGAGTGATCAGGCCCTAGGCAGAGTCCTGATTCTTGTTGGCTGAAAAGATATTTTAACAGTTTCCCATAGCTGCCATAACAAGTTACCACAAACTGGGTAGTTAGAACAAGAGAAATTAATGCTCTTACATTTCTGGAGGCTAGAAGTCCAAAATCCAGGTGTCAGCAGGGCTGTGCTCTCTCTGGAGGCTCTAGGGAAGGATCAGCCGATCCTAGAGAAGGATCCTAGAGAAAGATCCTAGAGAAGGATGAAGGATTGGCTCCATGCCTTTCTCTTAGCCGTTTGCTGGCAACCCTTGGCACTCCTTGGCTTGTAAATGCATCACGCCAGTCTCTGCCTCTCCTGTCACATGGTGTTCTCTGTGTATACGTCTTTGTCTTCACATGGTGTTTTCTTTGTGTGTGTCTATCCTGCCTCATCTCCTCTTCTTATAAGGACATCAGTCATTTTGGATTAAGAGCCCTACTTTAGTATAACCTCATCTTAACTTAAATCTTCATTGTATCTGCAGAGACTCCATTTCCAAATAAGCTCAGCTTCAGAGATACCAGCACAGGACTTCAACACATTTTGGGGGGGGGGGAATATAATCTAACCCCTGACAGATGTTATATAGACTTTGGTCTACTTGATGCCTACACCTGGCATCAGGGATGGTTGTAGGTGTGAATTTAAGTCCCTTCCTAATTTCTTTATTTCTAAGACATATATGCTGTACTCTTTCAAAATATACAATATGAGGTTTGAAGTCTAAAACAGTGTTTCTTAATATGTCTTTATTAGGGATTCAACTCCTGGAAATGCCTCTTTATATTTTGTTCATTTTCCTCCCAGAGCTATTACAATGTTTCTTTTCTTTGACATTCTATGCACATTTTAACAGGAAGTTGAGGAGACGCACAATGGACACTGTGGGTGGACTTCACAGTAATCTGTCCCCGTGTTTTTTATATTTCCTGTTGTTTGAAGGCATTGTCTTCTCTCCCTGGAAAGATATGCCCCCACTTACCTGCCTGCCAGGCTTAGTCTTTCAAAGTCCTCTTTTGTGAAATTTTCTTAGACCATACATGACTGATTGTGAGCCTTGTGTATAAATGAAGCTATTCTGATTTTTTTAAAGATTATTTTTTAAATCCCCTTTCCTGAATGAAGAATATTCTTTAAATATTTTCTACTGCTTCAACATATTATATGAGGGTACTTCAAAAAGTTTATGGAAAGATGCATATTAACTTTTAATTCTATTTTTAGACAAGCTTTTTGAAGTCCCCTCATATATTGTTTAATGATGGTATTTTCACCAATTACTTGAAGTAATTGTTCACAGATGTGCTTCCTCCACTCAACTATACTTCCCTCGAGTCTCTTTTTATTTATTGTGGTTTTTCTTAAGTCTGTCACATGCCCTGGCTTACAGTAGGGGCTCACTAGGTGTTTTTTGAATTGGATTGGGTGTTCACAAGAGGAGACAAGGGCCAGTTGTTTTGAGTGAATACTGAAATATATCACAGTTTTTTGTAGGGCTTCCTCAAACTAAACTCCTCAGTAAAATCAAGGGGAGCCTCTGCACTGGAGTGGTTGACAGCTTACTAATCTTCCTGAAATACTGTTCAGTCTTTTTCACCCACCTGCCCCAAGTCCTAAAATGACTCTTTATTTCCTTTGTCCTCATCAAGTCTGATTAACAAATAGGCAAGTTAGGTTATGGCCAGTGTGATATCTTTTAAAATCATTTTGCCATGTGGCTCATGAGGGCAGTGTTCTCAATGGGATCGTAAGAATTTTTTTAAAAGGAGAACAGTGGTAATAATAGTAATAATAATAATGTCAATAATCACATTGGCTAGCACTTGTTCATGCTTAGCTTGGTATGACGCTATGTATTATATGTATTTATCTCACTTTATTATATCAGCTCTATGGAGTAAGAAGCATTATCATTCCCATATAACAGATGAAAAATGAAGGCTTACAGAGTTTAATTTACTTGCCCAAGGTCACACAACTGGTTAGATGTTGTGGTGATTGTAGTTATATGACTATTCTTATAATGACTTCTATAGTCAATCAATCAATGTTGTTTTTAACTGTTAGCATTTCTTTGGTCAAACAAGTTCCTTAAGAGGCAAATTTAAAATTCTTACCTATCTATGTGACAGTTCTTTCTGGAAAGCTATTGCTCAGACTTGAATTTCTTATCCTTCAATCTGAACTTTCAGATAATGATATACTAAAATCTTTTATGAGATACTCCTCAAGATTGTTATATGCTAAGAGAGAGAATAAGATATATTTTCATAACTTCTGACTTCTATAAAATACTTTTTTCCTCTTTGCAGCATAGAAAAGCTCTAAAATTGTATCTCATAAGGAGGTTAATCTGCAGTTATTTAGAAAGTCATCCAACAATATATCATTTTATCATTTTTGTGGAAAGACCCAAACTTTCATGAATATTTTAAAACCCATACTTACTAGGAGAGGGAAGAAAGTAAGTTTAGACAATTGCAAATTCCATTTCAGTCTGTTGTGTTCCAAGTAAATGTTCTATCCTAACATGGCTTACATCTTGTCTTTTTTGAAATGTCCTAACATGGCTTACATCTTGTTCTATCCTAACATGGCTTACATCTTGTCTTTTTTGAAATGATGGAAGCTACTGCCTCTCCTTGCCTGAGCACCAGTCTTGTTCCCATGTGGGAAAAAAAAAAAAAAAGAAAGAAACAAGGGAAGCAAGGCTGAGTATCTGCCACAGTCACCCACATTCTCAGCTGCAGGGGAGAGAGGACCTTTGAGGAAGTTAGTTGGCATTTAAAGCAAGCGGTTCCCAGAGGCAGCTGCTGAATGGAGCTGAATATTTTGTTAAATGATTTTCTTCTCTGACCTTTATTACTAATGAATCTTCTTTAAGAAGCATTTAAGAGTAAAAAGAAAGGTTGTTTTTATTAATCTCCTTTCTCTTTGCCCACAGAACTCAAAGAAATGGTGTTATCTGCCAAGAGATCTGCTGTCTTTAATGAAAACTCAGACCAAGGTAATGCTTATTTTGAACTGATATTTTTTAGTCTGTTTAATGCTGAAACATGAAGCTAGTTGACTTTCCTTGATTACTGGTTTTATATATTGAATGACACTTCAAAACTGTAAGTCATTATCTGAAAAATAGAGGAAAGGATTTATGATGATCACCATATTTATAAAGTGAACAGTAAAATTTTAAATATACTTGTATAATAGCTTATCAAAACATTGTGGATAATGGTTAATTTTGATACCACATTTTCATTTATGTTAGTGTATAAACAGGATCTTGACTAGAAGATTGCATTCTCTTTGGAAATAACCCCAATTGGTGTATCATATTTACAAATTGTAGGCAATAAGAAAAACTCTTAGCAGGGTACAGTGATGAACTTTCTTACTTTTATTTAAGCATCAGTGAGATGGCTATACATATTGTTTTCTGAATATGCAAAAAAAATTTATAGAAATTTAATTTCTATAAAACCTCATCAAGTTTTATGAAGACATCCTCATGCAGAACACATATTCTCTTTGGAAAGATTGAATTATATCATATAGTTGTTGAATAGCATGCCTGATTATGCATAACAGATTGCATATTTAGTTGCTAAATTTTCAAATTGCTATGTAATTTATTTACATATGTTGTCCTAAGAATATGAAAACTTGCAAATACTCTAATGACATATGCATGTAAACAAAGTGTAAGTATAGATGAGGGTATACAATGTATGCATGTTTTATAAATAAAGCTACTACCTCAAAAGAGATTTTTACAGAAAAGTTTTGGATAGGTTAGAATTGTAAAGGGTACTAGACACCTATTGAGTACTTGTATAGCTATAAAGATGTGATGTCACTATATGTGTATAAACATATGAGGATACCTCAAAAAGTTTGTGGAAAAATAAAATTAAAAGATAATATGAATATTTCTATGAACTTTTTGAAGTGCCCTTGTGTATAATATATTAACTGAAATGTACTTTATAGTTGCATACTAATTGGAGCTGACTGGGTTTTATGTTTGACAAATTGTTGAATTCCTGAAAACAAATGAGTACTGAAACAAAGGTAGCATTTAAATTTAATGGGTATCAGCAGAAAACTTATTTCTGAATCTTCGTTTGCAGTTGAGCAAAAATAAATTGTTAAATTGAATTACAAATCGTGGTCTTTCCACTTATTTCAAGCTTCCAGTTAATTCTTCAAAGGGGGTGTAAACCGCTTCAGAAGAAAGCTTCTCTCTCCTAAAGATTTTTGAATTATAGGCACTCTATTCAAGTTTTGTCTATATTAATATGTAAATGCAAAGTAAAATATTATTAAATGGTTAATGAAATAAATTGAAGTTTGCCTTTTACATGGAACTATTAACTATGACTCCCCAAAGAGGAACATTATAATGAGAACTAAGACCTAGACAATATATGGAAGAGGTTGAAGCTGAGCTATGTGATATAGACATAGGGAGATTCATGGTAGAAAAGTGCTTGTTGAAGGTGACTCAATGGAAGACAACACAGTAAAGAGAGAAAGAGAAACACTGCAATAGAAGGAGCAAGGGAGGAGGTTCAAAGATTTATGCTCTTTAGAATAAAAACAAAGATTGAAGGGAGCACAGACTCTCCGGGATGCATGCATGTAAAATATTTCTTTTCTCACAGGTATGTATATGCTAATATATTCAATTTATTAGGCTTTTATTTTATTTTTAAGGTATGGATAAACTTATTTTGAAGTGAATGCAGTGCAGGAAGTGTTGGGATGGGGGAGGGGAATCCTCATTAACCTGGTAGGATTTCCAGCATCAGTGTGTTATGTTAAGAGTCACAAAATTTGCTTCCTATTATGAAAATAAAGGAACTGTTCTATGTAGTACCAAAGTCCATGTGCTTTGGTAAGAAAACTTCCAAAGAGATGATGATGGAGGATGTGTGCGTTTGTGTGGGGAGTAGCTAGGGGTGGGAGAACTGATGAGGCCAGGAGATATGTCATGCGTGTCAGGTCATGTCATCGTCTCCCTGGGTTGCCTCTTTAGATTTGTTGAAATAGGGGTGATTGCGATCTTTTAAAATTCCTGATAGTGAGACAAAGTGTGATAATGAATTGACGCTCTGCCTTTACCTCAGATGGAAAAAGTGCATTTATATTTCAATGTTTAGTGGAAATTTAAGACATACTAGTGAAGGTGCTATTTTTAGAGAAATGGGACATTCAGCTTTTCTTAGTTTCACATGATGACTAACACTTATTTTGTGTAGGATTAACTCTGGCAATGAGTGCAATTCTGTTGGATTAATGGGAATTTGTGTGTGTGCAGATACCTGCAAGTTCTACATTTGAGTCTTAGAAAAAAGGGTATTAAAGCAACTTTTTATGTAGTGTTTTATCATGTGAAGTTATTGGTGTCTATTAGTCAAAATATTCTTAATTTTATAACCCAAAGATAGAGGCAATTTTAATTAGCCTGGTCAAAATATCCTTCTATAAACCTATTAGGAGTGTACATAAATATAGAGACTGTTATTTTGTTCAATTTTTACAGAGTTCTATACATCCTGGAAATAGACTGGATTTCAATTAAGAGAATTTCATGTTTGTAATTTATTTTTATTATGTAGGAATATTAAGTTTTATTCTCACATCTATTTAATTTTTCCTATAGGAATTTGAAATGGGATGGTAAAAAATTCAACAATTTTTTGACGTACACTAGGTGGAAATCTAGGCTTAGATAAAGTGTGTCATAAGGCTAGCGTATAGTGTTACTTATGTTTGAGAGCACTAAGAAATGTTATCAATTGTTTACAAATTGGTTTTACTGTGGCTTATTAATTGATGTAGAAAATTTTGTAGATGTAATACTTGTTGAGATTTAAAAGTTTCAACAAGATTCAAAATTTTGTGATATTTTAGGAGCTTACTAAAAATTATATTTTATACTATTTACAACATACCTATTATAATAATAACAATGGAAAGTAAAGCATCAAAACTTTCAGATGGATTGATAAGTTAATGACCATGAATTTAAATGCAAGTTGGAAATATTTCTAAAGTTTATGACAAAATATGTGATTTGGTTCTCACAATGGCTGATTTTGATTCCATGTCTGTTATATATAATGCTTTATAGAAACATAGTTATAACATCAGGCACAGTATGCTCCTGAAGAGTATTTAAACTGTAAACCAAAGAATAAATCATTGAACATTTTTGTGGAGAAGTGATTAAAAACTAATTCTTAAAGAGGAATTTACATGACAAGGATCTATTATGATAAGTTTCCAAGAATTTGACTTTTGTTTTTTTGAAATTATTATTATTTTTGCCATTTGCAAAAGTTCTTGGTCTTACTGACTTCTGAGTATTAGTTTCTGTGGGATACTCATCTTTTTGAAACTTTTCTCTTTTAAAAATTTTTTTATTTTTTTTGGCGGCTGGTTGGTCTGAACCCTTGACCTTGGTGTTATCAATACCATGCTCTGACCAACTGAGCTAAATGACCAGGATTTTTGAAAGTTTCTAAAAAGCTCCCAGGACTAAAGCGTTGTCTAGAATTGGCTCCTGCTAATAAAGTTCTCCCTTCAATTCCTCACGTATGTTTCTTACCTTTTTTGTTTCTCTCTTACTCCATTACCTACTCTAAACATTCTTGCCTTTGCTTGGGCTGAACCTTTGCTTAGGCTGAAAACACTGCTTCAAATGCTCAGTCTTCTTTTCTCTTATTCCAAAGCCTGTAGAACCACAAAACTTGTCTTTAAGAAGCCTTCTGAGACCCTCATCATATTGTAACTCTCTCCCTTAGTCTACATTGACTCAATAAAGTCACTTAGAGTAGTATGTGTCACACTGCATTTTCATATATTGCTATGTTCTTGTGTGTGTATATGTGTACATATGTATACTTTTATAATATTATATACAAAGGTATACATACAGACATGGATTTTTTTCTTCAATATGGTTGTTAAAAAAAACCCTTTCTGCCATCTACTTTGATTCCCACTTGTCAGTAAAGTAGACAAATTTTGAATGAATGAATGCCTTGAATCTCCAGGATTTCCACTGAAGAAATATTTAAAGGGCTAAAAGATTCTGTTACACTCAGAATTATAATTTAGCTATGTTTTGTATCGATTAGGACTACCTTGAGTACCTACAATATAAACCGACTTTTATAATGGCTTTTCAATGAAAATGAAATCTAAATTCAAATCAACAAATTTGTAAAGGCATTGTAGGAACACATTCTCTTCCCAAGGGAGGGATAGTCTAAATGTATCACCAATTGGCTTTGTTACCACTTTGCACGTGCCATTGGAGAAAAATCTAACCTGAGCTACTCAACAAAGGCACTTTTGAGTAACAGCAAAATGGTGCTTTATAAGAACATGGCATATTCCATATCTTACATCAGAATCAATAGAAAAAATGTTACATTATAATTTGCCAACTCTTTGTTTATTTATTCATTCATCAACTCAATGTTTACCTACTATGTTTGTAAGTGCTTTAGCTGGAGTGGAGGTACATGCAGATCTTATTGGAGGTACATGAAGGGTCTTTTTTTCTACACATACACACACACACACACCACACACCACACGTGCCATCAATCCATCCATCCACCCATACGTACATAAACAGCAAAAAAGCTGTTTACATGGTGATAGAAGTTATTTCTACGCGCCTTATCATTTTTCACATAAATTTCAATTTTTCCAGGTACTTTGGTACATCACCATTCACGTAGCCAACTGGAAGCCATTAAAGCAGTTCCTGGTAGCTAATTTTAAGTTTTCAATAGTTGTTGAATCTCATGCTTAGGAATTTTGTGGCCATTATGAATGTGCAAGCATGTTTGCAGCTCTCCAGTGGAGTCTCTCTAGGCTAGGATCCTAAACGTACCTAAATGCTAGGTGTGGAAATTGGGGTAGTGCTGTGGTTATTTGGGAAGTCGAGATGAAATTAGATCTGTTGGGATTGGGGCAGAGCTTTTGGGAACTGGAGCTCCCAGGGAATTGGCAATTCTCAGTAAAGTACAAAGGATTTTGAGGGAATTGTTTCCTTTAAGGCTTTAGCAAATGTGTAACTTTTCATTTCCTCAGTTTTGTAGTACTAGCATACTTTGGAAAAGGAATCAAGTCATTGAGGGCAAAGTGGTCTGGGCTGAAACAAATAGTTTGCAATGTGAAATGCCCACTGGACTTTGCAAGTGTATACATGAATATATATGTATGTTTGTCCCTTTCTCTCTCTATATTTTTAACGCATTTGGTTTTTTAAAAAGTATGCCACTAGATGTCAGCAGCAACCTCCTAGGGTTACTGTGGCCTTAATTTGTAACAACAAAAAAATGATACTTAATTAGGACATCTTATCTGAGAATAGTAAATACTTATTTTGAAAGTTTAAGAACTATTTTTCGAGGTTTGAGGATTAAGATTACAAATGTTATAAAATATTTTGAAATTGTTTTCTATACTGGTTTCTGTTTACATGTAACAAGCTATTTTTACTTCTAGCATTCTCTGTACCAGTGACATGGCATGAAGAATTATGTGTGGGACTTGAGTAATTTATCAGAAATTGTACCTGATGCCAGATCTCTAATCTTCTGTTTCAACACTTTATGATTTATTAATGCCATCATTGCATGAGCATTTGTTCTTCGGGTTTGTTTCATTCTGTTTTTGTGGAAGCGTTTTTGGTGCGATAGCCCATCAGAATACATGTGTGGTATTAATTTTTCAGCATCCACATCTGTGCCCTGTTTACTTAGTAATGTCTAAACTTCTCAGGATCTGTGTTCTGCTATTGCAAGATATTCAGAACATTTTGATAGATGCCAGAGTATTATGAATGTTTGCTCACCAGTTGACCAAAAAAAAAAAAAAATCTAGAAATAGAAAAAATTTTTTCCATGAATTATAATACCTAAAATTGTTTAGTCCTTTAAAAAGTAGGTTAACATATCTCAAATGTTTTTTCCAGAAATAAATAAGAAAATTGAGTTATTGACTAATGTTCAATAGATACTAATAATATTATTTTCAGTAATGTGGTTAATATCTGGTCAGATCACATTCACATTAAGAGAATGATTCAGTCTAATCTGTTGGACTTTAGGCATGAGTGAGAATTCAGTCGTAGATGACTGGCTGTGAGTTCACACAGTACCAAGCAGATGTATCAGTAATAACAAGAAAGATTAGGTTGTTCCCATTTCTCTCCCTTGGAAAAAATTCCGCTTTAAATGAATTTTTATAAACTATATTAGAAAAAGCTGTGAAGAGAATTATGAAAATATTTTTTTCTTGAAATAAGTTCTACCAAGGAAAATATTAATGTAAATGTTACATCCCTATTACTTGTAAGATGTTTAAAAATTGTTCTAGTTGGTATAGTAAGGTGTGGTTAACTGACTAGTGCATAGGCTTGGAAAAATAATTTCGTTCATGATCAAGCTGTTGTATTTGAGAATTGTTGGTTTGACTTTGTAAGGGTAACACTGTTTCTTATATTTTGCCTATCCATTTTAGAACTCCTAGTAAAAGGACTTACTAAGATTTTTTTCCAAGATCGTGGTTTGTTATTCTTTCAGTGGGTTTTAAGTGGTGAGGCAAACATTTGAAATCATGCTGCAGTTACTTGACCCATGTAATGACCTCACATGAAGTAGGTACAGTGAGCAAGTGCTGTTAATAAATGGGAGGCACATTGTCAGTCAGATGTTCAGTTAAGACATCCCGACATTGAACCTGGTGTGGAAACACACAACTTGCTTGATCTGTAGTAGTCCAGCCTATGCTTCCCATACTTAACCTGCTAGAGGGGTCAGGGCTGGGCTGTGATCAGGGCATCTGTTTTCAGTCTGTCATTTTCTTCATCGTTTACAAATAGTTAAATGATAGCTCTTCGTGAGGTATTTTGAATTTGAGCCTGCCAATTTTAAACAAACTGTTCTACCTCCACATTAACAAGCTAACTCTCATTTCAGTATGAATCAGTGCATGTGATGCACTCAACATGGTCATGTGCCTGTTCATTGACACAGATTAATTTAAAATATACAGAGGATCAGGTTCCCTTTGGGTTGTTCTGTAAATTCGGACACCTCAGCCTTATACTCAAAAGCCACTTTTCCACTGCTGCATCCCAAATGTTCCCAGCCGCATTTCTACCAGATTCATCACCCAGATGTTGCCTTGTAGACTGTACAATCTGGGTGATGCCACCTGCGTATGACTTACTTATTTCTACCATGATGACTTTGAATTTAGTATTTTCTCTACCTAGAACTGGACTTTTTTTCTCCCCTCTGCCAACTTCTGTTCTTCATTTCAGAGACAGTCAGTTAAGTGTAGAGGGGCACTTCTTGGTAGCCAGATGGTCTGGGTTCAAATCCCAGATTAGTGACTTACTAACTTATTGCCGCCTGACTGAAGGCAAACTATTTAACCTCTGTATCTCATAGTGGTTCCTTCTACAATTAATTCCTTCAACTTCGTCTCAAAATTCATCTCCATAAAATTTACTTTCAAAATTTATTGTGCTTCAGTCACTCATCTCAGTGGCATGTATTTGAAGCCATACCTGTACATTGCACCAGTACTTTTATTTAGTGATCTATATACTTGGTTTATTAATTTCCTTATCAATAAAATAGGACAATAATGCTTGCAATGGCTATATCTAGGGTTATTGTGAAGGCAAAACTAGAAAATAGAAATACTATTATTTATTGCTAAAAGCTGCCAATTATGCTGCTTTCAATATGTGCAAGAAACTGAATTGCGGGCTTTGCTTACATTAACCTATCACTTAACATTCATGTGTTTTGTGGGTGATGGACAAGGAAGTGATGAATGACAGTTAGACCTATTGAGGAAGGAGATGGCAGATTATCCAAGTACAAAAGTCAAGCCAAAATGAAAATATAAAATTAGGGTTTAAAAGGGATGAGATGGAGTTTTGAAACTATTATAGAATTTGATAGAAACTGTGTTGAGTGGATGAATGACTGACCTGAGAGAAAGCACAGAAAGAGGAGAGTAGCCATGAAAGACATCTCCTCTCCCCTGCCGTCTCACACTCACGTGAAGGGTGAGGCTCAGAGTCATGTTTTTCTCTGATTTTTGTAAAGGTAAGACATATAATAATGTTTTCTTGAAGCCAATGCATTTATCCTTTTAAAGTCCATAGTTGAAAGTAGTATCAGACATAAAAATATCTTGTCTGAATACTAGAACAGATAAAATTACTGTCAACCTAATTTTTGACCTGATATAAATATGAACAACAATTAACCATGTAATATAATTTTTACTGTCTAATTTGCAAGGAGGAAGTTTGATATTTGATCAAAATGGTGATATGATAACTGAGAATAGATGTGATATTAGAAATCTGTAGAAGACGTATGAAAGCTTTGGAAATCATCTACTTTTACTGCACTGACAATAAATGACTTGCTTTCCATTGTTAGAATATGCTTCCTTTTAATGTAATTCATACTCTTTCTTATGAATTTATTAGAATTGCTAGAAATTTAATAAATCAGTATGTGCTCTCTGTTACCTCTCATGAAACTTGTGGTAGACATCTCATTTTTAATTTTGTTTGGGGCCGAGCCTGTGGCGCACTCAGGAGAGTGCGATGCTGGGAGCGCAGCAGCGCTCCCGCCATGGGTTCGGATCCTATATAGGGATGGCCGGTGTGATGTGCTCACTGGCTGAGCGTGGTGCGGCCGGTCACAAAAAGGACAAAAAAAAAAATTTGTTTGTTTTTATTTTTAGTTTGGGGAACTTTTTTTTTTTTAGGGAACTACCCTACCCACATTCTGTGTGGTACTGGCAAACCATGGATAATAATAATAGCAAATGTTTATTGGCTACTCATTTGAGGACAGGCGCTGCTCTAAATACTTTATGTGTATTAGTTTATTTATATCTCTGTCTTAGTCTGTTCAGGCTGCTATAACAAAATAACATAGGCTTGGTAGCTTATAAACAACAGATGTTATTTCTCTCAGTTCCAGAGGCTGGGAAATCCAAGATCAGGCACCAGCAGATTTGGTGTCTGATGAGGACCAGCTTTCGGGTTCATAGATAGTGCCTTTTAACAGTGTCTTCACCTGGTGGAAGGGGCAAATGAACTCCCTTGGGCCTCTTTTATAAGGGCACTAATCCCATTGATGAGGGCTCCAGATTCGTGACCTAATCAAATCCCAAAAGCCCAAAAAATATTAACCACCAAAGTATTAACCATCACTTTGGGGTTAAAACTTAAACATATGAGTTTTGAGGAAATATAAACATTTAGTCCATTGCAATCTCACAACAACATTAAGAATTAGGGGATATTATTATCTCTCTTTCAGTTTTCTTTTGTCATAATAATACTATGGAATAAATAACCACAGATATCATTAGCACAAGTCTGCAGATTATTTAGGTGGTTTATGCTGTCCTTAGATGAGCTTGCTCAGGTGTCTACAGTCAGCTGGAAAGTCAGCTGCGGGTTGGTTTTGCTGATCTTGGCTGAGCTCTCTTAAGTGTCTGTTACTTCAGCTAGGAAAACTGAATGGACTTGGCTTTGCTCTGTCTGACCTTTCTACCCTTAAGAGTTCAAGCTGAGCTTGTCCTCATGGTGGTAGCAGGATTCTAGGAAAGAGAAGGCATACATGCTTACGGGCTCTTGAGGCTGAGTTTCAGAACTGGCACAAAGTACTGCATTCCATTCAGCAAAGTAAATCTCAAGGCCAGCCTGGAATCAAGGGATAGGGAAATAGACCCCAGCATTTGATGGGAGAAGCTGCAAAATCACATCACAATTGGCTGGACATAGGGGGATGAAAGACGAGGTTATTTTTGCAATTAATATACCAGAATCTCTAATCTACATGTGAAAAATGTGAAATAAAATGAGATTAAATAACTTGCTGCTAGAGTGGACTTGGGACCTCTACCTGGCCTATGATGGAACTTCGTTTCCCAGGACCCAGTGATTCAACAAAGGGTGGGCACATGACATAAACAGAATTATTCACAGCCCTAACATAAGATGTGTTATACAACAGAGAAAAAGACTCTTCCTTTGGGATCAAAATTGTCAGGGTGTTGATTTACCATTATCACTAATCTTTTGTTTTGCCATTGAGGAAGATAATGAGACAGTTAAAAAATATATTTTAAAAAGAGAGAGAGAGAGAGAGCAAGAGAGAGCGAGAGAGCACCAGGATACAGAATGAATGAACAAGTGTGAGAAAGATGAAATTGTATTATTTGAGCCACTGGATCCAACCATTCTTGAAACCTGCCTCTTACTGATTTCTTAAAACTGTGTCTTCCTTTTTTGTTAATTAAGCTGGTTTGACTAAAATTTCTCTCACTTGAAACCTAAACAATTTTAACTAATGGCAAGGGATTATTTTGCAAGCGTGACCACAGTGATGTTTCCAGTCCCACATGCTCTTCCAGGAACCCCTTGGCACTCCCTATCAAGAGGTGAAGTCTATTTTCCTTTCGCTTGAGCCTAAGTGGGTTTGTGTCTGCTCTAATGAGCAGAATGCTGTAGAACTGATGCTATGTGCCTTCCAAAGCTAGGTCATAAAGAGGATAAAGAACCTTTCTGACTCTCTCACTCTTTCAGAGCACATGTCCTTGATACCTGATGATCATGCTGTGAGAAAGCCCAGGCCTCGTACAGAAGCCATTTGTAAGGGGTTCTGGCTGACAGTCCAGCTAAGGTCTCAGCCAATAACCAGCATCATCTGCCAGCCATGGGACTAAACAAGTCTCCACATGGTCCCAGCCCCCAGCCTTGGGACAGCCAGAGTGATGATGAGTGGAACAGAAATCAGCCATCTCCCCATGGGCCCTGTCTGAAATGCAGATTCGTGAGCAAAACAACTACTGTAGCTGCTTTAAAGCACTAAATTTCAGGGTAATTTGTTAGGCAGTCATATTTAACTGCAACATTAATGTTATGCTCTTACCCTGTAGCCCCTTCTCAGGGCTCTCTTGTCTTATTAAAACACTCGTCAGACCCTGCTGCCACCCGGGAAATGCCATTCCACTTTGACCTATGCCTTTATTTAAGCTGACTTTGATTTACCAGGTAGATATGGACATTTTGTATTAACTACTGTTTTTCCATTGACTTTGTGATGTAGCTTTTCTTGAATGGAAACGGGGTGGGGGATACTCATGTTGCTCTTTGCTCCTTATTAAAAAGCTGGGAATCCTGACATGACAAATTCTACTCCCACTCTCTAGTGCTATATTGTTTAACATGGTAACCACTAGGCATGTGATTATTTAAATTTGAATTAAATTAAAATTAAATAAAATTGGTAATTCAGTTCTTTAGCGACACTGCCACATTTCAAGTGCTCCATATTGTATATGACTACTGGCTAACATAGTGAACAGTGCAAAATTTTTTTTTTTTTTTTTTGTGACCAGTGTCACCTGCACTGCGCTCAGCCAGTGAGTGCACCGGCCAGCCCTATGTAGGATCCGAACCTGCGGCGGGAGCGCTGCTGCGCTTCCAGCACCGCACTCTCCCGAGTGAGCCATGGGGTCGGCCCATGAACAGTGCAAAATTATAGAACATCCCCATCATCTTACTGTTCTATTGAATTGCAATTCACATATGTGGTCAAAGGCAAAATCCTTTTCATATTGGTGTGCAATGGTGAAACTCTTGTTCTCTCTTTCTGAAGTCTGAGCTCTGGGAGAAGACAGAGATGAGAACCTTTGCTCCAGTTAATAGGGGTATGTTTCATTTACACTCATGTGAAAAGGTTGCCTTTTATAGCCTTACCTAAATTCTTTCCTAACCCCTGGACATGTGGACAATGGTTTATTTTCTTGGCTGCATTAATTCCCATTCTTTTTTTTCTTTTAATTTTTATTTTGTCAATATACAATGTAGTTGATTATTATGTCCCATCACCGAAACCTCCCTCCCTCCTCCCTCTCCCCCCTCCCACCCAAGCGTGTCCTTTCCATTTGCTTGTTGTAAGAAATTCAAAAAAATTGTGGTTGTTATATCTTCCTCTCCCGCCCCCCCGTTTATTTATTTATTTATTTATTTATTTATTATTTTGTGTGTGTGTGTGTGTATGTGTGTGAATTGATTTGTTTATTTTTAGCTCCCTCCAATAAGTGAGAACATGTGGTATTTCTTTTTCTCTGCCTGACTCGTTTCACTCAGTATTATTCTTTCAAGGTCCATCCATGTTGTTGCAAATGGTAGTATTTCATTCGTTTTTATAGCTGAGTAGTATTCCATTGTGTAGATATACCACATTTTCTGTATCCACTCATCCGATGATGGACATTTGGGTTGATTCCAGCTCTTGGCTATTGTGAAGAGTGCTGCAATGAACATTGGGAAACAAGTGTACCTTCGACTTGATGATTTCCATTCCTTTGGATATATTCCCAGCAGTGGGATAGCTGGGTCGTATGGTAGGTCTATCTTCAGCTGTTTGAGGAACCTCCAAACCATTTTCCATAGGGGTTGCACCATTGTGCATTCCCACCAACAGTGTAAGAGAGTTCCTTTTTCTCCGCAGCCACGCCAGCATTTATCTTTCAGTGTCTTTTGGATTTTTGCCATCCTAACTGGGGTGAGATGGTATCTCAGTGTGGTTTTGATTTGCATTTCCCGGATGCTGAGTGATGTTGAGCATTTTTTCATATGACTGTTGGCCATTTTTATATCTTCTTTAGAGAAATGCCTGCTTAGTTCTTTTGCCCATTTTTTGATTGGGTTGCTTGTTTTTTTCTTGTAAAGTTGTTTGAGTTCTTTATATATTCTGGATATTAGTCCTTTGTCAGATGTGTATTTTGCAAGTATTTTCTCCCACTCTGTTGGTTGTCTTTTAGCTCTGTTAATTGTTTCTTTTGCTGTGCAGAAGCTTTTTAGTTTGATATAGTCCCATTTGTTTATTTTTCCTTTGGTTGCCCGTGCTTTTGGGGTCATATTCATGAAGTCTGTGCCCAGCCCTATTTGCTGAAGGGTTTCTCCTATGTTTTCTTTAATAAGTTTTATTGTTTTGGGGTGTATATTTAAATCCTTGATCCATTTTGAGTTGATTTTAGTATATGGTGAGAGGTATGGGTCTAGTTTCAATCTCCTGCATATGTAATTCCCATTCTTTAATCCTGCCTGATTTGTAGAGCAATTCAATTCACAGATGTTATCCTAATAACAAAAGATATCCCTCTGCAAATATTTGTGGTTCCTGTTCTCCCAGTAGAGTCCTCAGGAGCACACAGAGCTCCTGTTAACTTGAAAGTGAACTCTGGCTGTGGAGTGCATATTGCCCCCTTAAAGAAGAAAAAAAGAATAACTTGAAGGCAAAAGGGGCTTTATTCTCTCTGGGTATAAGTTTCCTTGAAAGCTTGTTTATTGATTTTTTTTGCAACAACCAAGCTTGCAAGCTGTAAAAGAAAAACAACAGCAACAACAACAAAAAATAACAAATAGAAGCAGGGAAACAGTATCAGGGATCGACAAGTTTATTCAGCAGCTTTCTCTCATTTATGGTCAGTCACCACCATGGGGCTGTGAAATAAAAAGCACCACAAGCCCCAATCATAGTTTTTATCATGGAATCCATAGAGTTTAGTTGATCAAAAGGGAAACAAACACTTCAACTTTCAAGCAAGGGTCCATTCTCATTACAAGTGATTGTGCTTGAGTTTATGTCAGGGTGTGAGGAGAGACTGAAAGTGAGTGAGTCGAAGCGAACCAGACTGAGGGGGACGCCTGCTACAGCTGAAGCCATGCCGATTTTGATCTCTGATCAATCCGTCACACTGCCCCAAATACCCTGCGCTAACCTTGTTCTTATGGGAAGACATTTCCTTAAATTTCTGACCCATGTGATGACTCTTCAAAAAAGTCTTCTAATCAGATAATTTGGAAAATGCTGAATTTATATCTCCTTGCTGTAGTTTTATGATGCACATTAGAATATGAATCTCTGAGAAATCCAGCAGTAAAGAAACCTGTTTAACTTTAAACCAGCATTTCCTAAATGAGTGATATATTTTCATGTGTTACTCATTGTATCCAGCGGTACTAGGATTCAGGGAAGCACACTTTGTGAAATTCTGCTTTAAAATAAAATACGGTTTTCTGAGAGGGCTTGTTTTACAACACAAAAGTTATTAGGGAAAGATAACAGTTTAATCCATGAGCATTCATTCAGACAGATTAACTTTCCCCAGTGAGCGGGATCCTCAGACCCTGCGGTGTGAGAGAGGCCAGCACATGGAGTGTTTCCTTTTTAGGGCTGTTTCAGGGGGAGTCCTGGGAAACTCGAGGGTGGGCAGCCTTGTGCAAGTCCTTTCCTGGAACACGACATGACACTTTCAGAGCTGTTTCTGGGAAGGTCAACATTCCAAGGTGTGAAATGAGAGATGGTTAGTTAAAGAAAATTATAGTACTGATGTGTGACTTCCAGACAGTGTTGAATCACTTCTTTCCCTTTCTTAAATAACTGTTTCTCAGCAGAGTAGACTTCCTTTTCTCTTTCTGCTTTCTCATCAAACATTCATTTTCCATCTACAATTTTCATTTACTCTTTCATTCCAGTAGATCTTCTCTTTCTCAGACAACCAGCTATTTTCTATTTGCCAAATGCAGTGGCCTCTTTCAGGGTGAACTCACTGGCCTCTGTGATTTTGGATTTTACCTAAACTCTTTTGACTCCCAGCCCAGGCCACATTCTGAGCTTCAAAATTGTATCCCCAGAGCATCTCAAACATACATCCAAAATTGATCTCATAAATTTGTACTGTGAAACTCTTTCTCCTGTAGATCATTTGAAGAACCATCGCGCACCCAGTTACCCAAGCCAGAGACCTGGGAGTCATCCGTGATTCCTCTTTTGCTCTTAGACCACTCAGAATCCATCACCAAGTCCCACTGATTTTGACATTTTTAAAGATATCTCCTCTGTCCTATACCCCATTTCCTTCCCTCCTTTAGGCTCCAGCAAACCAGTGGCCTCAGAGTAAATCTCAGCTCTTCCACCCGACATCTGAGTGAACTTGAACATGATATTATTCACTTTATGCTTTTTTTTCCTCATCTGTAAGATGGGGATAATAATAGTACCTAAGAAAGAGTTATTGTAATTTCATGAAAATTAGGTGGGGATGTGGAGAAAATATTAAGTTGATTCTTTCTTTTGTCTCGGGGTGGAGCGGGGTGGGGAGAGTGGGGAGGAGGGAGTACTTGTTTATTATTTGGAGAAAAATCTTAGCAGGTTAGTTGATATTTATATAGGAAAAATATCTTCTTTAAAATGCTAGAGTAGTAAATAAAATAAAAAACAAAAACTGAGTTTGTGATTGGTTAGAATTCATGAAAAAATATTTATTATTATTTTTCTCTTTTATTACACAATTATGGACTATTGCGAGGAAAATAAAAGAAGGAAACTGAATTATCTTTTCCACCCTTAGGCCAATAGAAATGATCATGTGTGTGGTGGAGTAGATAATAAAGATGGACTCAATGGCAGCATGCCTTGGACATTTGAACTGTCTGTTCATCTGGCCAGCATGTAGGTGTCTGCATGTTGCAGGATTAGCTGGCAGGAACACTGCTAAGGCAGGATTCAGATGTCCTCACCCTTTAAGACCTGACTATTAATTTCAGTCAATTTCATATCAATATCTCTTATTTTTGCTTAATGGTTGTCTTAGGTCATTTCTGGTGCAATAACAAAATATCTCATCCTGGATAATTTATAAATAATAGATATTTATTTCTCACACTTCCAGAGGCTGGGAAGTCCAAGATCAAGGCACCAGCAGATTAGATGCCTAGGAAGGACTTGCACTTTCTTGCTGAGTCCTCATGTGGTGGAAGGAAACAAAGGGATAAATAGTTCCCCCATGCCTCTTTTATAAGGTTATTAATCCCATTCATGAGGGCTGTGTTCTCATGACTTCATCACCTCCAAAAGACCTCCACCTCTTAGTACTATCACATTGGCAATTAAGTTTGAACATATTAATTTTGAGGGGACACATTCAGACCATAGTGATGGCTAAAAGCCCTTTTAAAAACCATGTTACAATGAGAGAGAACTGCATATAGTAGTACACACAGCCATGCCTCAGGCTTACCATTAGTTGATAATATTCTTTCATTTTTTAAAAAAATAAATATTATTGGCCTTTTTTTATGGGCCACTAATTTTAGATACTGAGAATATAGCTGTCTACAAGACAAAATTCCTGCCCTGCTGAAATTTATGTCCCAGTAAGAGGAGACAGACAGTAAACAAAATCAGTAATTGTATAGTATTCCCGAAGTGGTCTATGGAGAAAAGTAAATTTGGAAAGGGAACAGGGCATCTTGTGTGCAGGGTAGAGTTGTATATTTAAATCAGAGGTCTGGAAGTTCTCACTAAGAACTTCTATTTGAGCAAAGACCTGAAGGAGGTAATTGGGTATATAAATGGTTCTTATCAAAAGAATACAGTGATCTGAATTTCTTTCTACAAGGATCGCTTCTGATACCTTTTGAGAATCAACAGTTGGGGATACCAATCATAGGCTATTGCAATAACTCAAGCGAGAGTTGGTAGTGGACGGGACCAAGACAGTAATATTGGAGGTGATGTGTGGCAGAGATAAAGCTCACTTTTAGTGTGTGTGACATCTCTAAAGGCCATGCTCTTTTTGCAGAAATGCCAAGATTTCAAGGGCAGACTGAGGGAGAGGAACCAGGGAACAAAACCTAGAGAGAAACACCAGAGTGATTGCTGGAGAATCTAATCCTTAGAGAGTGATGTCACAGAAGCAAAGACAGTGCAAGTCTTAAGGAGGTATGAACAGTGTTCAGCCCTGCAGAGAATTCAACTGCGAATGGAGCTGGAGGGAGCACATCAGCTTTGACAAATATGAGGCCATTGGAGACATTATCAAGAGCAATTTTAGTGGAGTTCCTGAAGCAGAAGAAAACAGATTGAAATTGGGAAGTAAGGAGGTGTGGACAGAGAATAAAGATTACTCATTCATGAAGCTTGAGAGACGTGGACAAGTGGCTTTGAAATATACTCTTTTTAACTACAATACACAGTAAGGAATACATCTCCTACTGTCATCTACTGCTCAAGAACACACACACCAATATTCATAGATGAAAATAGTATTTTGTGGTTAATAACTACTTTTTAAGTATGTGCAATATACCCTGATATTTTCTATTCTCTTCCATATAACTTATTCTTAAAAATGCTTGCCATAACCCAATAAATTGACTTTATAACCTTTCTAGGATTTTGACTCATGATGTGAAAAATGTGATCATGGGCAGCAAGTGGGGTAAAAGATGGCCTCTTAGAACCATTACCCACAATCTCTGCCGTGTCTGTCAGTATCACATCTTGGCCTTTATGTTGAAACTTTTAGAAAGATATTATTTCCCTTACACATAGAATTTTTACCCTTCAATCTGTAGTTACAAACTGAAAATCAATAGGAAAGCTAATCCAAACTTATTTTAATATTTTTAAGACTCGGTGTACAGTTAAAGACATTGGCTGTGTTCACAGATGAGTGAGTCCTGCAAACACAATAATATGGGTGGTCCCCCTACTTTGATTTTATTCTGTCTCTGTGAATTCTGATCTGTAGATTCATGACCTAGAGCAGAATGGGTTAACTGTGCTGGCGAGCTTTGACCTCAACTGGGATTTAGAATGGATCCTTCTTGAGTAGTGCTTGGCATAGACCAGGAATAAATGTTCATCAAATAAACAAATGGCATTAATATGTTTTGGGAAGTCAGAAAAGTTAGCATAGACCAATAAAAATAATTATTGTTTCTTGTGTTATAAACCTATGTTAATATAATAGTAAAGCTTACAGAACAGTATGAAAAATAAACTTTAAAGAAAATGAGAGGTGAGCAGTAGGCATAGGGAGTTGTAAGGTTAGACCCTTCCCCCAAATGGGACTGTTAATAAGTTGAAAAACCCAGTTAGAGAGACATCATCAAGATGGCAGAATACACAGTCCCCAGCATCACTCTCTCCCACAGCTAATCATTACAACTATTGAAAAGCAAAGACTGCTCCCTGGGACTACTGGAGCTTGGGAGAAGAGAAGAGACCCGTAAAGTTCATGAAGGCTGGAGAAGTTGCAAGAGAAAGGAGGGGCCTCTCCAACTGTTTAAAGCCAGAGCCACTTCAGGGCTGGTCTGGTGAGAGGCAGGAAGAAGTTGTAGCTCCCGGAGCAGGAGCCAGCAAAACCCTCAGCTGTGCCCTTTGCTTGAAGTTGCTTGAAGTCTTCAGGGGAGAAGCGGGCCTCAGAGTGTACCATACCCACCCCCAGGCCAGCAAGACCACTGGCAGGGTTCCCATGAACCCACATAGTGAGAGCCACAGACAACCTAAGTCATCTAAGTAGTAGAATTTATTTTTAGCAGTTTGTAGGTTTACAGAGAAATTGAACAGAAAGTAGCAATAGTTCCCATACCCCCAGAACCTCCCCCAACACACAGTTTCTTCTTTTATCAACATCTTAGGTTAGTGTGGTACATTTAGCAATATATTAATATATTATTAACTCATTTATTATCTAGGCTTTTGACTAGATCAGTTGCATTGATGATGACTTCTGTCATTCACTGAGATACGGAAAAAAGAATGAGTCTGTGGGAAATGATGATAAATTCAGTGATCATGTTGGACTAAGGTGCTGTGGGAGTGCCTATAGGAGCTGTCCAGCCCAGAAGTGTTATCTGAGTTAGCAAATAGAGAATTGATGGTCCTAAACATCAAGATAGCCACCTAATCTAGGGGAATGTAGACTATTTCCCAAGACATATATTTAAATTGGGAATAAAGTGTCACTATAGGAGCTGTCCAGCCCAGAAGTGTTATCTGAGTTAGCAAATAGAGAATTGATGGTCCTAAACATCAAGATAGCCACCTAATCTAGGGGAATGTAGACTATTTCCCAAGACATATATTTAAATTGGGAATAAAGTGTCACCTGGAAGAAACAGTCATTTAAAAATAGTCAGAGGAAGAGAGAACCAGTAAAATATATTGAGAGCAATGGTCAAAGAGAAAACCAGGAGGGGATGGTGAGTTTCAAGAAAGAGATAATGGATAACAGTATTAAATGTTTTTGAAATGCTAAATATAAGAACTGAGCTTCATTCGATTAAGTGTTTGGTCAAGTGACAAAGTGGTGGATAGGAGGGCACTTATTGGGGGTGGTAGGGGCAGAAGTCAGATTGCCATGGATTGAAGAATGAGTAGGGGGTGAAAAGTATATGGAGAACAGGCATGTATTGTAACAGGTTTGTGAGAGGAAAGAATAAATGCAGTGACTACCAGAAACAGGGATTTCAAGGAGAGTTGTTCCTGTTCGTTAAGGAAAAAGCAGTCTTCAGCATGTTTACCTGGTGATAGAGTAAAGCGAATAGAAGAGAAGCTGGAAGAGGCCTGGAAGAAGGATGTGCAAATGACAGAACTTCTCGAGCAAGTGGGAAGGGAAGTCAGATGAGCATTGGTGGAAGGTTAATTTTAAATTGAATTTCCCTATGATAATAGACAGAAAGAGTGAAAAAAAAAATACGTGTGGAAGACTAAATGTGTAAGTTTTGTGGCAAGAAGTTAAGGGAATTCTACCTGATGGCTTCCATTTGTTCTGTGACGTCATGGAGGTCACAAATGTCTTGTTTACACAGGATTTAAATAAAGTAAATCTTTTAAGAGGTAGTTTTACCAAATTATCTGTAATTCCTAGATTATTGTGCACACCATTATGTAACCAAATGCAATTAATTTTTTTATAGCAAAATTCTTAGGATAGAAGTTCTGTACTGATTCTGATTTATTGCTGAAAATTAGCCTTGGTCACAAATGTCTTGTTTACACAGGATTTAAATAAAGTAAATCTTTTAATAGGTAGTTTTACCAAATTATCTGTAATTCCTAGATTATTGTGCACACCATTATGTAACCAAATGCAATTAATTTTTTTATAGCAAAATTCTTAGGATAGAAGTTCTGTACTGATTCTGATTTATTGCTGAAAATTAGCCTTCTCAAAATGTTTTCAGTGTGTTGTTTATCACCCCCCCCTCTGTAGCGGCCCTTCCCCCATGAAGCCCCCATGAGGCATGAAGCCTCAGTTTGTTTTGTTTTTACAAGTTCGTCTCATGTGTGTTCTGGAACAAGTTCCTGTGGTTTATCCGTTCTGGTCTCCTTATCTCCTCATCCTGTTGCAGCCTGCGTTGCTGGTGCAGCCTCGCGCCCTCTGTTCTGTGGAGCACAGCTCCTTCTGTTAGGTATTCCTACTGACGTCGCTCCTGGGGTCTGGGGCGGGGTGGGGGGGCACCACCCTCCTTTTGTTCTAAGGTCAGTCATTGCTCCTGGCCACTTAAGTGCTAGATTTTGCATGCACCATCTCTCTCCACACCTTGAAGACAACGGTCTCACATTGGGCTGTCTCCTGGGGTCTGGGGCGGGGTGGGGGGGCACCACCCTCCTTTTGTTCTAAGGTCAGTCATTGCTCCTGGCCACTTAAGTGCTAGATTTTGCATGCACCATCTCTCTCCACACCTTGAAGACAACGGTCTCACATTGGGCTGTCCAAACTGGTAGAGCTGCAGAAATCAGCCACTCTTCTGAGCTGCAGGTCTGGTGCTGCTAGAAAAAAAGTGTGGCTCTATTTACTTCTACTGGGTTAGCTTCTTTTCACTCCTAGAATGTTTCTGGTCTCCTCTGTGAGTCAGAGTTTGGTACCAATACATTCTGTCCTTAGAGAGAGGATCCCCTTTCTATTCCAGGACTAACTAATCCTGAGGAATATTAATAACTGCAACACTCATTCTTTCAGGGATAATGGGACATGCTGTAGAAAATTAAACTGCCCCGGAGAAAACAAGCGATGTATTTATATACACGTGGATACCAAACCCTCTGCACCAAAGCCCATGCCGATTCGTTTAATGGGACTCACCGGAGTCATCAACTAAATGTGGGAATATATTTTACTTTTGTTTGCCTGAAGCTCTTGTTCTCCAGATTCTTCTTAACAATCTCTTTACAGCTAATATTTTTGTCTTTGCCCTCATAATGTCCCCTTAATGGTAAATCTGGCCTTAATATTATGTGGCCTAACCATTTAATCCAACTAGCTATAGAACCTGTTATTATTATTGTAAGGTGTATGTTCATATTTTTTAAAAGTTAAAACTGTTAATTGAAATTCTGAGGTTTCAAATACAGATTTACTGTTTGTGAGAAAGTGGCTCTGTTTGGAAGGGCCAATAACACAGGGGACCCTTCTACAAAACTTCTTGGATTTAAACTGACAGTCTCAAGCTGTAGGGTTGGTGTAATGACTCTGTCACTACATTTTGGAAGTTGTGGACATTATGAGAGTCTCATTTATGGTAACTAAAGGATGGAAATGGCCTTGAAATATTCACAAAAAGCAGGAGAGAGAGTAACAAGGCATGTACCAAGTATTCTCCACAAAATCTCCCTTTTAATCATTACATATTATTACCTTTCTTTTGTAGGTGAGAGAATTAAGGCTAAAAGGAATTGAGTAACTTACCAAAAATAACACAGCTAACAAGTTTCTGAACCAGGCTCAAACTCACATCGTTGTGATTCCAAAGCAAGTGCTCTTTGTAACTCAAGTGCTCTAGATATACTAGTCTTTCTCTAAAAAGTATAGATATCAGTACTTTCTGATAAAAAGACCTTCTTCTTCAGTATCATCTAACTTTGAATGGAGCCAGCACCAAGGTTAGTAATGCTAACCAATTAAGGAAAAAATTATTTGCAAATATCAATCTTTATCCAAAAATGGCATAGTCTGTCAATCCAAAGTAAATCCAAATGCCATGTCTTCTAATCATCATCTATTGAAAAAAAATCTACTTTTATACATTTTGGAATAAATAATTTGACATTCTGGAATATGACTAAGATTGGTATAAAAGAAGAGTAGACCATTTTTCAGATGACCTCATCAACAAAAATTCTGTGAACCACACATGTGAAATGAACTCAGCCCAATGTCTATTTGGAGTCTCCAGTGTCTAATGGTAAAAGACATTTAAACCTAAAATGATAATTCTATTAAGAAACTAAAACTTAAGGAGGCCAAAGCTGTGACAGCACAGAAGAGATGACCAGTGATGTGTGTGGAGTCAGAAGTCAGGAAAATCTTGAACTGGTTGAACTGCTAACACGTCCTTCAGACTCGTAACTCAGGCTTGACTTGCGTGGGCTTCAGTGTGAGTGGGAGCCTAACTCCTTCTAATCACCTAATTTGGCTCAGTTTATTTTATGTTGAACTATCATAAAATCTAGGCATTTCTATACTCAGGTTTGAGGAACTGTCATAGCTCACTGTCAACCTGCCCAAATGTTCGATAGAAGTTTAGGACCTATAGCCCATAGGCTCTCCATAGTTGACTCTGTTTTCTGCACATCAGGGTGGAGGTACCAACCTCTGACTCTTGGGAACTTTAAATAGAAGCAATGATTCAGGAAGGTAGCTAGTAGGAGAAATGGTAAATTTCCAACTGGTGTTTAAAATGGGATCCACAATTCACATAGAGCAGTATATTTGGTGAGACAGAAACAAACCCAAAATGCCACTAAGGAAAATCCTTTTTCCTTTCCATGAAAACTTATGCTTTTTTTGGCTGGCTTCTTGTTACCGTTTTTCATTTTCAGAGTGTTTCTGATGATCATTTCACCCTGATTGCACCTGCTGGGGCATGACTGCCCTCGATGTATTCGGATCTGTGTGGTATTTTCTTAAGGATGGCCTGGAGTTGACCCTCCTCATTTTCTTGGCTACACCACACCATTTCCTCTGTCCCTCTTAGGGCATCTCCCGCTGTGTAGAGGCTGGGTAAGAGGGGGTGTCCACTAACCACTATGGAAATTGAATGGGTGTAATATCCTCTCCTCTCACCTTGGAACAGTCAGGGGGTAATTATGCTGTAGCTTGACTATCATCTGCATTTTCCTGTACTTTCCTGTAGAGGCTGTGTCAGCAGTGGCATGCAGAGTGTTTTCACTGTGTGACCTTTTTTGTGATTTCTGCTACCTTCCTGGAGCTCCCTTGTTCCCACCAGTTCTCTAATATTGGCCTTCTAGCCTGCCATCAGCCCTGATATCTTCCCAATAAATTCCCATATGGCTTAAGGTAGCCAGAGCCAATGTCTGTTCTTTCAATCTATAACTCTCACTGATGTGTAATTTTTAACTGTAGCATGCTCTGATATAACAAATGTTTAAATTATCTGGGTATCAACACTTTGTAATATTTTAACATAATATCAACTAAGTACTTTTATAGCTTTTATATTGAAAACTGGCATGAAAACATAAATTCAAGACATTTCACTGATGCATAAACACAAAACCACACATAATTTCACAGAAAGGTCATGTGATCTGATTCTAAGAAAAGATTATAATCTGAGGTACGCAAAAGCACCTGCTGTGAGATTTAAAAAAATTGAGCCAGGACAAAAACAAAGGAGTAATAAATTGGACAAATATATGATGACTAGCTATTTTCTTAAATAAGAATTTTTTTTTTTAAAGAAGGAATGACGGGGTTAATAGTATTTGAAACAGACACATAGAAGAGAAGAAGAAATTATCTATCTTATCCTACTATGGGAAGAAAGACAGAAATACAATTCTACAGAAATCTCACCAATTAGTTTTATTTTTGAAGATATGACTCTCTATGGGTTGAGTTAAAAGAATACTAGATACACCACAAATAAGAATTATTAAAACTGTATTCAGGGCCGGCCCGGTGGTGGCGCACTGCTACAGTGCGCCGCTTGGGAGCGCGGTGGCGCTCCTGCCGAGGGTTCGGATCCCACATACAGACCGGTTCCCGCTCACTGGCTGAGCGAGGTGCGGGAGCAACACCGAGGGTGGCGATCTCGTTGCCGGTCCCGGTCCGGTACGGGCGCGACACTGAGGGTTGCAAGCCGTTGCCGGACACGAAAAAAAGACAAAACAAACAAACAAACAAACAAACAAACAAACAAACAAACAAACAAACAAACAAACAAACAAACAAACAAACAAACAAACAAACAAACAAACAAACAAACAAACAAACAAACAAACAAACAAACAAACAAACAAACAAACAAACAAACAAACAAACAAACAAACAAACAAACAAACAAACAAACAAACAAACAAACAAACAAACAAACAAACAAACAAACAAACAAACAAACAAACAAACAAACAAACAAACAAACAAACAAAAAACAACTGTATTCACCTCACTATTATGAATTTATGGGAAAGAGAAGCCATAATAAAATCCACTCAAGTAGTGCTCTCATTTTTTAGGTTAAATTTGACACTTCCATTTTAATTAATAAAAGGTTTATTGTTACGCATTCATGGACTGATACCAGATACTTCATTTATTGAGCCTAGTTTTTTGTCCCTTGAGGTTTTGGAAGTTACTAGTTGGCATCACTATGTATGAGCACAGGTTAAAGGCATCCTCTGACCCTTGCATCCTGTATTAGCTAGAGAGGCAAATCAATGGATTGGTTGCATGATGGTGTGGGTTATACAACAAGGATGTCACTGGTGATATGACAACAGAATTTTTGATAGAGTGGTGAGCTCAAGAGCTTGATTGGACTGATTTCAAGAAAGGATAGAAAAAGACTATTTCCAGACCAGGGATATAGGCAAATCCAGCTAGATGTTTTGCTGTACAGGAAGGGAGATAAATGAGGTGGTTGCTGAAGAAAATACTTTCCTGTTTTGTTTTCTAAGATGGGAGGAGTAACAGCCTGTTTGTATACTGATGAAAAAGAACCAGTGAAGAGGGAGAAATTGTGTAGGAAAGAAAAGGAAAAAAGTGCTAAAATGATGCCCTTGAGTAGGCAAGAGGGGCTGAGATCTCGTACACAAGTGGAAGGGTTGGTTTTCGCTGAGAACATGTTATAATGGTGGAGGAAAGGCAGAATGTACAGGAGCAGATGAAGTTAAAAGTATAAATATTGCATACCTTCTGATGAGAGCTTGTACAGCTTCTGATTGCTTATATTTTCTCATTGAAATAAGAAGCAAGGTCATTAGCAAGACATAAGGATAGGGGAACTTTCAGATATTTAATAGGAGATGAAGGTATTTAACAGTCCTTGAGGCATGTGGAAAAGTGAATGGACCAGGGCTATGTAGTATGATAGGCTTGCAAGGCCATTGAGGATAGAGATTATGAATATAAAATGACACCAGTCAGCATGGTTGTGGGATTTTCTCCAGACATATTCAGCTGTTCAGGTGGAAGGATGGAGTAGGTGGAATTGGATGCAGAGAGTGAGTTAGAAAAATTAGGAAATGAAATGCTTGCAGTTGAGATCTGGAGACAGTTTGGATGTTGATAATGACAAGGTGTAGGGTCTGATAATGGTCCTAATCGGGTGGAGAAAATCATTTGAGAGGAGAGGCAGGATCATATCTGTGGAAATTGAAATCTCAGAGTTAGCACAGGAATACTGCTAGAAAGAGAAATGATGACATCCTTTCAGTGCTAAGGAATTTAAAAATTTTTCACATCTATGCCTTTTTTTATGTAAAATAGTTTATGAAAACTTTATTGATTTCATATCAATCAAAATGACAAATTTATATGTATGTTTTTAAATTGTAAGACCAGTAACCACATTATTTTTTTTCATTTTTATTTTTTTACTGGGAAGGTGTGTTCATACTAACAGTGGCTCTTATAAGGTAGCTGTGGTTGCTTATCTTGATTAAAACTAAGATTCGTTTTAGCCTGGGTGTTTTAAAAACAGGTCAACATTTTAATAGCCAGTCTTCATGCACTACACTCTTTGTAAACCAAGCATGTGTCACTTTCTAAGAAGCTTGCCTTTAATTATACGTGTGTAGCCCTTTATTTGGTTAAATATTCAGTATTCTGGGATTTGAAATTCTCAAGTGGAATCTTTAAAATTCTGAATTTATCTGATAAAGATGTTATTGTTATTTGCATATGGATGCAGGACAAAAAAGGCACTTGTCAGTCAGTACCTACAAAGTGATTTTTGACATCCTGTCCCTATATAAGAACTTTTACCCATGCCTGGTACATGGGATTTGAACTTGAGCCAGTTTGGGGACCTGAATATGTTCAGCTCATGATAATGGGAAATTCTGATGGCTGCATTTCATTCCATTCCTTGCACATTGTTCACCTTTGTCTCCTGTTTTTCTTCTAGGTTCCCAACTCTGACTACACCAGTATAAACTAATGAAAAACAATAAACTTTTGTCATTTAATCATATTGAAAGGCCCACTAAGAATACATTGTCCACACCTTTTTCCACTGAGATTGATTGACAGCTTTATCTAATTGGATGAGCTTTTTAAGAGAAGATGAATGGAATATTATTATGTGATGAAAACCTACTGCCAGAAACAATAAACTTGGCTTACCTATTTTGGTAGAGTATTATTTTCATTTATTTGCTAATATATACAATTCACTTTCATAGTCGATATCAGACTCTTTCTTTTTATTAATGGTAATTCAGTAAATTTAGGCAGCTTTTCCAAGAGTGAAGTTGATGGCATTGGGAGGGTCGGGGAAAGTTTAACAGTATCAGAGAGGAGGATGATATTGGGGTTACTTGCCCTGTATTCATTCACAGATGTCTTTTCACTAAAAGTCTATCATTTAAATATCTCACCTTCCTAAACAAATATGAAGCACTGTACAACAGATAATTCAATAACAATGGAACTTAGGCTACTTACAACTGACATCAACATTGTATGCATAAGGTGTAATTCCAAGAATTTTTAAAAATTCATCTTGGGAGAATAAACTATGAGTATAACTGAATACTTTTAAACTAAAAGAAAGTGAAAGCTTGCCAACTCCCTATTGGTTTCATGCTGTCTGACTTATCATTGTAAGAATAAGTGCATGCAATAGGCTGTGCTGGGCTGCACACCGCGGTTTTATCTACTGCCTTGCTACAGGAAAGTACTTTTATAAAAACAAGTAAAACATGCAAAGGGAAGTAATGTAATAAGTAATTTTACGATAAAAGAGTGGCACTATAAACCTACTTTTTCCTGGATACCCTTGGTGTTATCCAATTTGCCCCCTCACTAGACCCCTCCAGTGACTGGCTGTAAAGAGGTTGGTGAATTGAGAGCAGCAAATATCAGTGGCTGTGTAGTGCCTGGTTTTGAAATGTTCTGAGAGCTACAAAAGTAGTAGCTGATGGTAAGGAACTGCAGATGGCAGGATAAAACAGTTTGAGTGGTTGTGAGCAGTGACGTAAGTGACAAAGTCGGGCAGGCACCGGTAGTTTGTGTAGGAGGCAGATGCTAGGGGTAGGGTGGGGAAAGGGAGTGTTTGTGCCACGAAATTAGGCCCTGGTTTCATTAGTGCCTTGCCTTACTTTTTGTGTATGTTTTCTCCCCTCAGCTAGATTTTGTGCTCTTCAAGGTTGGCAGCCTCGTTTTATAATTCTCCCCTTGAGCTGCTCAGCACAGTTATGGGACAAGGCTGGTTGTTGCATGAGGATCTCTTGTGAAGTTCTGCTATGTCTTTCTGGCCTCTTTGAGACTGTGTCAGTGCTAGTAGCTCCAAGGACGCCCTCTGACTTATCAGAGAACATGGAAAAGGGAAGAAGGGAAATGATCTGTTTAGGATTGGAGAGCGCCTCAGTTCACCCAGTGTGCTAGTGCTGCTGTCTGACTTCCTGGACTTTAAACACTGCCTTTCTAGGATCCCAGTATCTTTCTAACCTTTTCATCCTTTGACCTTTCCTTTGATTCTCAAGATTTTCCTGCTCAACCCAGGGCACCTGTCTCATTCTCATAGACCCGGCTCTCTGTCCTGGAACTTGACTCCTCACCTGATGGATAGTGTCTAGGAGTTGGCTCCTCCTGGCCCGTCTCATCCTTGTGACCTAACATCCTATTTGGAAACATTGCCTTCATTTGTGTGAATGACACGTATGAGACCTGGTTCCAATTAACTTAAAGCTCTGCTGGATGGAGCACTGTAGCTTTCTTAATGAGCGTTATATCACTGATTTACATTCTATTGCACAATTTATTAAGTCATATCTGTTGGATAAGTTCCTGCCTTTGAGGCTTGCTGCTAATAACATGATACAACCTATTTTTCTTTCAGCCAGTTACTTCCAATCATAGACTTGTGCACAGTATTTTAAAAATAAGCTACTAATTTGCAAATAACTGCATCAGGAAAGTGACAGCTACATTATATTTGATTCTTTGCTTAAAAAACACATTAAGAACTAAGACTTTTATTTGCATGGGAAAGAATGTTTTCAACATTATTAAAATTTACTTATATGTATTCATTTTTTAAAATTTTATTTTTAGAGAAAAAAATAGTTATACTGTTTGGCAGAACTGTTTGCTGTGGGATTTCTGGCTAACAGAACCATGCTTCAACTTTGATAGAGCTGTTCGAGCATTAGCTCCATTTTGGGGACTCTTCAGTTCCTGGGTCATTGTTGAAACTCAATTTCAGAACTTGATATCTTTGTGCAGTCTTGAAATAGGATCAGTAATTTTGATGTCTCCTTAATGGAAATTATTTTGTCAGGTGATGCTTTTTATAATTTATACATCATTTTATATTTTTTGCCACACAGGTATAGGCTTTGTTTAATACTCAAAAACAAAACAAAACAAAAAAAACCAAAAACCCCATAAAAACTGAAAAATTAAGAAGGTGTTCTTGGTACAATAACTTGTGTTGCAATTTTTGCAAATATCCTTGACTTTATAGAAGCAGTATAATATTCTCCCTTCCTCCCCCACCAAGACCCTTTTTTATTACTGGACCAATAGTGAAATATGTAGTGGTTTTAAACAAGAAAATGGCTTTTCTTACATTTTTGCTCCTAGTAGAGAAAATATTTTCCTGAGGGACTTTAATTGCTATCCCTCCTTATACATATAGTACAAGCAAATACATTTTTAAAGACTATTTAGGGAAAACCAATTTGGTAAATTTAATCTGAGAACATTTTTAGGCTACTCTGGCCAATGGAAGGTGAAGAATTATAAAATGGTGGCAGAGATACTTCCTATTAGTATGCTGTATTGTTTTTGCCTTTACAATTTATTTCTGCTCCAGTATGTTTTGTTCTTTTTTTTTTGTTTGTTTGTTTTGTTTCTAGTAATCTGTTTAAAGTAAGGATAAGGCAGGTGAGGACCTGATCTGATTTGTCTCATCTGTGGCTTCTGAACAGAAATCTTTGGTGGGACAGAGAAATAATTTCACCGGGCCCATGAGGTTTCTTTCCTGCGTGAAGATCCACTGATAATCTGTTTTGTAATTCTTCATAGATTTTAAATTGAAAGAGTGGGTATCTCAGGTTCTCTGAATCAACCCCTTCATTTCAGAGGAGACAGTGAGGCCCAGAAAAGCAAAGAACCGGACTATGGCCGTGGCGGCTTCAGACATGAAACCCAAGCCTTTTGTTTCTTCTTACATTTTGAACGTGGAGCTTCTGCATAGCTCCTCCACCAGGAGGCATGAACAAAGGCCTCTTTGTAATTTAAGGCCAATAGGTTAGGGATGTTATAGTGGAGAAGTATCCACCTCACATTCTCTGTGTCCTGAGCCAGCCCGGGGAACTGCAGAGAGGAGAGAAAGCAAGCAGATTGCTCGGTAGTCAGAGGACAAATTGAGGGTATCTGAGTCAGGTAACTAGGATTCTGAGTTTGTGTTGTTTCAAAATCTGGATTGTCAATGGATAAGTAGGAGGCTCCATCTTATTGATGATTTTAAGACACAGGGTATGTTTTCTTCAATGGTCTGTCTTCCCCTGCTTTATTCTTATAAATGTACTTTGTGGTTTGACCTTATCAAAAGTACAAGCTGAGTAGTACAGCATTAATCAGGGCAAATTTTTCCAGCAGTGTCTATTTTCCAAATATGGGTCTGTGGCATACATTGTATTATATGGGTCCTGAGAAATTAAAATGGAAAAAAACCAAAAAACAAAAAACTTTTTGCCATTGTAGGCATTTTGGATTCATTGCTCTTTTCATTTTTTCAAAATGCTTCAAAATCACATTCAAGTCTTTGTGTAAGAAGCACTATCATTCCCCTCTGAGTTTTTTCACGGGGCTTTTAGAGTTTGCTAGAAAAGGTGGTGACAGTTGCAGCTAATGATAATGTTGAGATGAGAAGGAAAAGAGACATCGGAGGGTTGAGATGTGCTTAGAGCTTCATATTGGATGGATTTAAATTGGGGTGTCCTAAGTTCTGTCAAGTCCCACAGGTCAGCCAGTCATCACACACTAGATCGTACACTTCATGGTAACAGAATTATATTCAGAACATGAAACAACAGTGTAAAGAAGAGATGATTTGCTTTCTATAAACAGCTTCTGCATATGCATTTCTAAAAATAGCTTTGAGGGAAAAGGTACCTGGACTCTGTAGTTTCTGGTTTCTGGAGGTGGGTGAGGGGGGAGGTTTACTGGAGGTCCTGGGACTTATTTCTAACCACTTACTGTGTGTACAAACAAAGAGGTCAATTTCACTCTTCACTGGGATAGAAAAGTGAGTACTGGGAGCCATTTTAAAGTCTAAATTTGCTTTTCTAATGAAGTTGAAGGCTCCGGGAGAGGCTCTCTTGGAGAAATAGGAGGGGACCACTCACAATTCCTTCTCTGGTCCTTTTTGACAATTCTCCAGCAGTTCCCTGCAGGGAAGCCCAGGTTTCTTTCAAGATTGTTTCAATATTAAATTGACACTAAATCAGGAGAACAGTAAGCCCTCAACTTAGCCTTTTTAAGTGAAGAAAATTTTGAAGGCAGCCAGGTCTCATGTGGGGAGCAGAGCAGAAAAGCAGCAGATAAAACCACTGACGAGGTTGGGGAATGGAAAGCAAAAGTTAAAAGGCTTTCACATTTATTTTAAAATGTGTCGCCTGTCCTCATATGTCTTTTCTTTACTACATCCTGTAGAATTACCTGTTTTATATTGTGCCTATTTTCTCTAGTCTGAAAGAACAAAAATTACCTTTGAAACATTTTGCTCCATGTTGTATTCAGGCCAAGACAATCCAGATCATACTTTATCTACCTGCATAACACCTTGTTGGCTCAAGCTCTCAGCCAGTGTCTTCGTGCTTTGTAACACACCTGAGTTATATATTCATGGATCAATAAAAAATGCCCTGTTGTGTCTTAAAAAGATGTTAAGAGCCAGATCTCGACTTGAAGTCGTGGTGCTGACTGATGCTGGTAAGATCTCTTGTCAGCAAAATATAGTAAGCATGTCACTCAATTGCTTAATAAAACTCAAAAGCAGTATACAAGACAGTGCATTATGGAAAAGATTACTGAATGTATAAATGCCAATTTATTCTGTTATGCAGATGATAGTTGCCATCTATCTATCTATCTATCATTGACATAAAAAAAAACTGAGGCCAAATACATATACCAAGGATTTATTGAGCCAATATGACAGTTGCAACCAGGGAGACACATAGATCAGGTCACCCTGAAAAATATATATTCCAAAGAGGGCCAGTAGAGCTTAGCATTTTATAATCATAAGAAGGGGGAGAACTCAAAGGAGGGAGGTAGAAGGACAGCCTTACTAACCACTTCATCAGTTTTTCTATTGGTTGCCCATGACATATAGATTTGGGATTGTTATTAGGTTACATCCTACATACAGGGATCTAGGGTAAGGTTTACAGGAAGCAACTTAGGTTATTTTATGGCTTTTTGGCACCATTATGGATACTTCTAAGTAAAATGGTCTTCTAATGATTTTCAGGACAGTGGCTGCTGGCTTGTCCCAAATCTCCCAAGGCGATATAATTTAGCTGACCTTGTCAGAGAAGATGTTTTTGTTATCATTATCTATCTATCCATCTTGCAAGATAAGGAAATTTTGCTAACTTTTAAAATTGCATGAAACTAGAGCTTAGTACTCAATGGTGAACTTAGTTCTGTCTATAAAAAAAAGGAAGTTAAATCTCATTTTTTAAAAAATTACTCAGCTGTACATGAACACATGCATTTATGTAAAGCAGAATTTGTTTATTCACAAATGTTTATCTCCAACAACTGTGAGACTTTTTAATGCTTTAGGATGTGAGCTGTATTGTGGCCAATTCTATACCAACAGCTTAGGCTGTTAGTAAGTTTAGTATCACACATCTTGAGAATTAACACCTCTAGATAGAGAAATACCACTAATTCTTCAAATATTTTGTGGTTTTTTGTTCCAGAATGACAAAGAGTTTGGGTAACTGTTGAAGGAATCATAATTTCTTGTTTTAAACCTAACAAAATAGGTTATCATGCGCAATTTATCACTGTTCGTTGAAAACATGCTTAACATATTTCTTTAGTAAGAGATTGCAATTTCAGAAAATTTCATTCATTTTACAATTATTTATTATCTTCCAACATATTGGGGCCTTCACTAGGTCCTGAGTACTAGTCCTGCTTCTAAGGAGTCCATAACAAACAAAGATGTAAATGAATTGAGGTGAGAAATTCATTTCTCATTAGTGGATATACAAGAAGCAGCAGTGACACAAAGAGGGACCATTAGCTTCCTGAGATGGCTTCAGGACGTGCACAGGGAATGAGGGAACTCTTGGCTGGGACTTGAAGGAGGGATGTTTTCCAGATAAACATGTTAACAGCAAGAAATTCTGGAAAAAGGAAATAATGTGCAAAGTCATGCAGGCAAGAGATATGATAGCATGCTTGGGGAAGCTGTGTGTAGTCCTGCACTATCTCCTGCCGAGAGCTTGCTCTCGCTTCAGTATTCATAAAGAAAATAAGTTAATTCCTGCAGCACGTGTGAGATAGGTCAAGCAAGGAGTGGTCTTCAGTTAGCTATGAGAGAGGATGACTGAGTATTGATTACACAGTTTATTCTGGCGATAAAATGAATCTGGAAAGTGTTATGAAGACAACATAAAAAGTAATAATAGTATATGATATTTAAAAAAGATGTTCTAGAAGAGACAGGCATCTGCAGGAGGAGGCTGAGTGAAGCTTGGTACCTACCTAACCATGGACTGTGGGTCATGGGAGAATCATGGGCAGCATAGTGCTGGTAGGTGAGAGCCATGTTTCTTTCAAGGCAAAGAGGCAGAGTGAAGTTTAGTCAAGTATGTTGCAGTGGAATAGGGTTCCATAGCACAGGGTAGAAAAGACTGGATGGAGAGAGGAACAGGTGAAGGGCAAGAGGAACAAAGTGTAGATTGGTGTGAGGACAAGGACAGTGTCATCTAGGCAAGGTAGGTGATGCCTGAGCCTGACAGGGATAAGAAGTTGGGGACTTGGATATGCCACAGAGCCCACACTGCTTGAAGCATCTCTGCAAATATTGTCCATATCATTAATTGTCACCAGCATTGTATCATCTATTGCTGGCAATTTAAATGTGGCAACCAACATGCCCTGGTGTTCTCCAGGCCTCCCACTTACTTGTTTCTGGCTATCATCTCCCTGCCAGATTTTGCCCTATAGAACCCTCACATCTCACACAACTGACCTGGGTAGCCCAAACCTTCTCTTTCTCCTTCAAGGATTATCCTGAGGAAGGCCAATTGGGTAACAGAAAGAATTAGAAATCTCACTATTCCTGCATCCCTTTTTCTTTTGGATCCTGGAAAGATTAAAGCTGAATTTGTTTCCCCACTCAACAACTTTATAAGAAAGACCCTGTGCTATGTATTTCTTTATGCAAATCCTAATCAGAGTCTTATATAATTGCCAATGGTTATTTTCACTTTTTCTTGATTTTCTTATTGTTTAATTTCGTGCTTTTGTATGGGAGCTATTTTAGAAAGCTTTCTGAAACTCTTTTGCAATTAGTTGGAAATTATACATAAAAATAACCAAAATCTTTGTAAGCTCTTGAGTCCTCTGGCATAATCCTCCCAGTTTGCTGTTTTGGAGAACATTCTTGATTTCTTGTTAGTGGGTCACTTTCATATCTTCTTTTGTCTGATATTCTTTCTTAGTATTGCTCAGCACTTAACAGCTTTTAATAAAAAAAGTCTCTGTCTTGCTAGTGGCAAAACTCTTTGTTTCTTCCCAGTTTTCTCAAAAATCCTGAGATTTTTTTTTCCTTTTAAGTCACCACTTTCCCACAAACTGGAAAAAAACACCTTGCCATTTTTCTTCTCCAAATCTATTTTATTTCTTCTTCGAATCTATTTTATTTCTAAAAACAAGTTTTGGTCATCATCCCATATCGACAGTGAAATGGACATGCTCTGCTCTTCGATTTTTCTTGGTTTGAATGATCAGCTTTCTAATTTCTAGAGAGTTGAGATAAAGGAAACACATAATCATCTCTCCACTGGGGATATTGTCTCTTAACAAATGTTAATTTTTCCACATTGTTAACAACATATGAAACCCAAAAGTAAACAAATATTATAATTTATAATTGAAGCTGTTTTTCAGGTATGTTGTCTGATATTTGAAATGCATTTTATACTACAGAAGCTGTACAATATTTGAGGATGAAATTTACTAATGATGGTAAAGTTCAGAATGGCTGACAGAAAATGTGGAAGATTTAACAATATTTTGGGATTGCTGATCTTTTCGTTGCATTAAAATGGTATGATGAGGTTGTTGCCCTGTGTTTTATTACCCAGAGTGGACCTTCGATCCTTTGACCTCTTCTGTACTCCAACCTTCATTAGTAGTCCTGACCATTGAATATTTAGGCAGCCCACACAGACAGCCGACTAGACTCTTGGCCTGACCCTCTACTTGGGCTTTATCTCTTGGCTTTGACTCAACATACTACATTATATTGCTTATTCAGATTGGCAGCCAAGGTTGTTAGAATCAGCATTTCTCTCTACTCCAGGTTCTTAACCTCCCATTGGTGAGTTTCCAGCTTTGTCATTCCCTGCATAAGCTTGTCTTTCTGTTATGTGAGACCTTGGCTATTAGCCTGGACCACACTAGCATTTGAATTCTAGCATTCTAGAGAATTTCACAAATCCTTATAGGCCATTTAGAGAGTACAAACCATGGTCCTTGTGTCTCTGAAGAATTTCCCGTCCCAATTCCAACCTGGTTCCAGAGTTTGCAAAATGTGGTCAACACTGTAGGGGTTCAAGCGTATCCAACATTGAAAACAAGCCTTCTGGGCTTTGTGAATCTGTGCCTTATAGTTATAAAATTTGAAAATCTAGTTTTCCAAATCAAATATTTATTTATAGCTCATATATTCTATTTAATCAATCTTTAGATATTTATTATATAGTCATGGATAATATTTATAGAGCTACCTAGTTGTCAGTCATCTTGACACATATGTTTAAAATGCTGTGGAAAAATTTGCACATATAAACCTATTTGATTTTAAACTAACTAGAATTGGCTTGGAAATGTAAAGATGACTTTAGCTTCTTGGTAGGTAGGGAAACTCTTGACCACATGTATTTTTAGAAATGATTGCAGAGAGTGGAATTTCAGCAGAAAGGAAGTAGACAATGTCAAAAAACCATACTATGAAATTTGTACCGTGGAAGTCACTAAAATATTTATTGTTTATAAAGCACTTTTTTACCCTTGAACAGTCTTTGAGATATTACTCACTAAAAATGTCTCCCCAGTGAAGGATTGTTCTAAGGTGAAATTGGCCTTTTTTTCTCTTCTCTCCAGTCAGGGAGGATCTATAAAATGGTAAATATTCAAATGTTCTTCTTATAAAGTACTGTATATTTGCCTGTCTCAGGCAAGTATAGGAATGTGTTGGCAGAAGTCAGCTTCTGCTTATTAAGTAATATTGCTATGGCTTGTAAAATGGAGAAACAGCATATCTGAAGCTGCAGCTTTCCTTTGATATATCACTGACTATTATGCCTTTCAGAATTATTGAAGACATACTTAAGTCTGAATCAGGGAATAATGTCAGAGAAAATAAATATCCACTTTTTGGCAGCAGTTTAAAATATATTCAATTTTAGAAATGTTCAAAGTCGCACATATGTTTTTTGATTTATTCCCTTTTATTAATATATAACCAGCATGTGGTATTCAAACTGACCTATTGAGGTTTGGGATATTACTTTGGCTAATTTTTTTGTAGCCCTATGCCAATTCAGTCCAATTATAATTTTGCCAAGTAATTGGTAATGTGGAAGTGCCTTTTTTCTTATATAGGAACGATGTGACCAAGGCATATTTAGTTAAATATATTTTGTCTTTTAATTTTAATCTGAAATGGCTGTGGCTAAATATTAAGGATACCTTTTCAAAAATAATGTTCCTGTCAATTAAATATTAATGGAATGTAGTAAATCATAATTGAATGATCGACTTTTTTATTTTTAAATTATTAAACTCTCTTTCTACCACTCTCCTAAATACTCAGGTCTTTCTCAGCTTTATGGCTGTTGAGCTGTTTGGGAATTCCTCGTAGTGAAGATTTTGCCTCCCTAGGAGCAGTTATAAGGAGCGGGGAGAGAGAAATTTTTATAGAAGACTTCATATTGTTAGCTTAGACCTCCAGTCTGAGAATATTGTCAGAATGGTTTTGGTTTTCCCTTTTATTATTAATCACCCTGTACTTGCACCTTTTACAATATTTAATAGATTGGATTGAGATTTGCTAGTTTGTTTACGTGTGTGATTTATATATCCTTGGGTCTTCCCAGCATAGAGAGTAAATTATAAGGTCACAGTATTGTGACAAAAGGCATTTGTCTGGCTTCTTTCTCCAAAGTTAGTGGTTACAGGGTTGTCTTACATGAACCTATTAAGTAGTCCTGTTAGCTTCCAAGTGGTAGACAGCATTTTTTTTCTAGCTAGTTTGTTTCTCTGAGGCCCCTTGGAAGCCACCAAAGCTCAATAGCCTGTGTATTATCTTTTCTTCTCCCCATAGAGGGCATTCTGGTGTTTCATTTAAATCACATGCTCAGTCTGTATACCAGTGCCCTCCAAAAGCCTCCCTGATGGGAAAGGGACTTTCACTCCCTCTGGTACTGTGGTTTGTTCCACTGTCACCAAGAGGTCCTGTTTTGTGCTCTCAGTGCTTTACAGAAGCTTTTATAAAGTAACTGGTATCCCTCTTGTCTGCCACTGAAATACAAATGAAGCACGCTGAAAATAGATGTCCTTTCTTCTAGGGCTTCGGCATTTAACTGTAGGAGGCTGTTAGTATGTCTAATACGCATGTACTCTTTAAGATGATTTAGGAATTCAAGGGTAGTATGGCTAAAGAGCCAAAAAATGAGTAAGAAATATTTTGGCTGAGTTAATCTTCACTTATCTAGAAAATCATCAATCCCAAATCGTAAGAGAAAAATTTTTCTGAGACTTTACATTCAACACTTATGTATGTGTATATATGTATACATAAAAAATAATCATTGCATTTATTGTACAATATACTGTCCTTTAACGTTCCAAAAGCTAAAGTACTCTTGATTTAGGCTTCTTTCCATACCTACTCATTGATACCTTATACATACCAAAGTCATATTTTACTAAGTATTTTTTATAACATTATACTCTTCTTTTGAGGATGAAATTTTAGACATCAGTTCCTCATCTGTCTGTCAGTATCCCATGGTCAGAGTCTCTGTGAAGAGAATATCGTTAATTTCACACACCAGTATTCTAAGGGGCTATTTTCTGCTCCCATGGAATAGGGAAAGAACTTTGTTTTAGTTTTTTGAGGATTATTTGCTCTTTGTTCAGAAATTGGTTGTTATAATCACTAAGTAACCAAATTAAGATTTTTGAAAATTGGTAATTTATAAATGCAAAAGGAAGGAGACTTGGTCTTTTTATAAATTAATAGAATTAATTAAAATTAATTTGAATCTTTTCAAAAGAGTTAATAAAAGCTCTTGGTGTGGGCAAGACAACTTTAGCAGATAAACAGAGAATTATAAAAATCTAGACTTATTACATATCAGATTGTTTTGTAAATATCTTTAAATTTTTACTTTTGGGGTTTCCCAAGACCACCCTCACGTTTGATGATTCACTAGAAGAACTCACAAAACTCAGAAAAGCTGTTATACTCATAGTTGCAGTTCATTATATCAAAAGAACACAGATGAAAATCAGCAAATGTGAAAAGGTGCATAAGGCAGTGGACTAGGATTCTCCAGAGAAACAGAACCAGCAGGGAGTGTATCTCTGTCTCTCTCTATCTGTTTATGAGATTTATTATAGGAATTGGCTCGTGTGATTATGGGGGCTGAGGAGTCTCTCTGCTGTCTGCAAGCTAGAGAATCAGGAGAGCTGGTGGTGTAATTCACAGTCTGAAGGCCTGAAAACCAGGAGAGCCAATGGTAAAAGTCTGGGTCTGAATCCAAAGGCCTGAGAACCAAGAGTTCTAATGTCTGAGGGCAAGAAAAGATGGATTTCTCAGCTCAAACAGAAGGAGCAAATTCACCCTTCCGCCTCCTTTTTCTTCTGGTCTTCAACAGATTAGATGATGCCTACCCATATTGGTGAGGGCTATCTTCTTTACTCAGTCTACTGATTCAAATGCTAATCTTTTCTGAAAACATTCTCCCAGACATTCCCCAAAATAATGCTTTAACAGCTATCTGTGTATCCTTTGCCCAGTCAAGTTGACAGATAAAATTAACCATTACAGGCAGAGTCCGGGAGAGACCAGACGTGAGCGTCAATGGAAGCTCTCCCAGTGGAGTTGTATGGACAGCATTTAAATCTCCCAGCAATGATTTGACATGTATTGCCAACCACGGAAGCTCACTTGAACCTTGGTGTCTAGGGTTTGTATTGAAGGTTAGTACATAGGCATGGAGGGCCCATCTCTCCCAGAGGTCAAAGTGATATAGTGTGGTCCAGGGCCCAGGTGAAAAACAAACACGAAATAGGCATTCATCATATCACATTAACATAAACTGTTTGGCATTGCCCAAGGCCCCAGGTATACAAGGCCTTTCTTATCAACCAGGATGTTCCAAGGGCTTATGTATTATCTCTCAGGAGCCTGTTAAGAACTTGTTCTTTCTTTGGATTGTTCTGCTAAATTAACTCTTTATTGAAGACTTCATTTTGGAGACACCCAAGATACATTATTGGTGCCTCTTATTAAGAAAGTTGATGTGGTCCACCCATCAAGGAAGCTGCACTCAAAGAAAATGCATTGTTTTAACCTTAGAAGATTGGCAAGGATGTATACATGTCTATATTTTAAGTGAAAATAAAATGTTTAAAGCAGCAATTGTTTTTTATTTCTTTAACTGGCTTTTTAAATTTTCTACCTGTGCCAATCTCATCTACTGAGAAGATTTCCAAGCTTAAAATGAACTTAAAATTCCCACGTCCATGAAATGAAGCACAATGTAAGAATGAGGCAAAGATAAAAATGTATGATATAACCAAATTATTCTTTGTAATCACAAAAGTCATCATCATCATCCAACATGTGTAAATACCAGTCAGCACCTGGTGCTCTTCTTCACAGATGTAGTTCCAGGTTTCAATATCAAACAAAAGATGCTGAACTAGATAGACATGTAAGAAAACAAGTAACAGTATTAAAGTGGGGATGTAGAAGGTCCTGTCTTTGTCCTGCCCTATAATCCAAAGCATGCTACAGTGGAACTGACTGCCCACAAGGCAGAGGATTAGGATGCATATGGCAAGTCAGTGGGATCAGATATTCTCATTCCTGCACATGTGTTGCTTTACACAACAGCACATAGCATCTCTCTAAAAAAATCTCTCTTCTGCACATAGGAAGGGGCATTGCCAGAATTCTTAAAAGTGGAGGGAAGCATCAGCATGACTTCTCTAAAGATGTACAGCTGTGAAACGTCTTGTTAGAAATGCAGTACCTTCTTTTGTTGGGTACGGCTGGTGCCCTGGCATAGAAGCCAAAGACTGCCAGTGAGTGAGCTGTTGCTGTTTTTATAGAAGTTGCCTACATTTTATTTAATAAGATGTAGAACACACTGATGAATTAGTAAGAAGTTTTTTTCATTTAGATTGTGCTGTGTTGAACCTCAAGATAGCCTGAAGGCCAAATGCTCCAGATTTAATCTTATAGAAAAATTATTCTTATGTATAATTCATTGATATATTCTTAATTTTATGGTGTTGTTTAAAATAGAGATGTTTGCAAATATCTTTATAATAATGGTAAAAGTATAAAATTAATTTTTTATCTTAAATCCGCTTTAAAATAATTTTTAAAAAAATTTGATGAGGAGGGCCGGCCCGGTGGCGCACTGGATAGTGCGCCGCTTGGGAAGCGCGGCGGCGCTCCCGTCCGAGGGTTCGGATCCCACATGCAGACCGGCTCCTGCTCACTGGCTGAGCGAGGCGCGGGAGCAACACCAAGGCTTGCGATCCCGTTGCCGGTCCCCGGTCCGGTACGGAGGCAACACTGAGGGTTGCGATCCGTTGCCGGACACGAAAAAAAAAAGACAAAAAAAAAGAAAAAAATTTGATGAGGAGGGCCCAGCCCATGGCTCACTTGGGAGAGTGTGGTGCTGATAACACCAAGGCCACAGGTTCAGGTCCCTACATAGGGATGGCCGGTTTGCTCACTTGGGAGAGTGTGGTGCTGACACCACCAAGTCAAGGGTTAAGATCCCCTTACCAGACATTTAAAAAAAAAAAAATTGAGGAGGAACAGAAAAGATATTAATAATGACACTTTTTAACCCTGAGAAAGGTAGACATATTGAGTAATGAATTATTGATTCAATGTTGGTGAGCCTGAGTTTATGTTGAACATTCTGCCTTGAAATGGGGAATAGCCAGAGCTTAACCTCTCTTTACTGATTATGAACCTAGGGTGAGATTGGAAGAGCTTCAGGAAATACAGATTATTGATATTTCCTTGACAAAGATGTCTATGCCTACAGTTTTTAATTCATCCAACAAAAATGTATTACTGTTTCTGCATATGGCATAATACTAGGTGCTATTGGGAGGAAAAATCAATATTGTATTGGTTAAATAAACACAAGAGAATGGTGCTTATGAAAGTAAACTTTATATAGAAGCAAGGCAATAAGTTTGGTTCCCAAATAAATATCAAATATTTAATATGTACACAAAATTATGAGGCTATCTTTTATGGTATAAGTCTGATTATTTCCTCTCTAACTAAAAGTTACCATAACATGAAATTATCATCAACTTGTACTTCTCATTTTTCATGCTTTGCATGAAAACTGTATATTAGTACGCATTGATGTAATGTCTTATACATTCAGAATTTATTTTATCTCTCAAATCTTGTTTGTTGCCTACATACCAAAATAGTTACTTCATGATAAGGCTAGTTGGTTATTTTGTCTGAATAAGCTTGCTTGTGACAGGGTAAATGAAAATAATTTTTATACAATTGTGCATTAGGATAGCTGAAAATGCAGAATCAACTCTCATACTAATTTGACCTAATATCACATAAAACTAGTGTTCATTTTCTTAATTAAATTGTATTATTTATCTTGGTTAATATAACTTTAACTCTATCTTATATTCAATAGAATAAGTGACTGATTAACTTATGCAAATTGTTGCAAAGTTTACTTTTCATCTGTCATTGAATCCTGGCTAGTTAGATGATACAGTTATTATTTTATAAAAATGATGTGCATGAAGGTGGCAGGGTAATTACCCAACTATGTCATTGCCAAGATTCTTCCTGTGAGGCTTGCTCTGTGGGTCATCTCAATTGTGTCTTTGCATGAAAGTGACACTATATGTTTTAGGTAGGAAATGTTATGGGTGAACTAGTGGTGCTATATTATTGAAAAACACAATGTTATAATTACTTTATCAGTGATATAATTTAATTACTTTTAAGGATCATTATCGTATTGGCAGTATAGTGAAGAAAAATTGCTTCTTTTCCAAAGATTATTTTATTGACATTAATGACAGAGTCTTCAAAAAATGATATAACACTTCAGATTTTTTAGGATAAGACTTTTTTTTTTCCCAATCCCTGTTCAAGGTTAAATTGGCCAGGTATTGTTTTACTACTGAAAGGGGAAGGGAGAGAGAGAGAGAGAGAGAGATTGATTCTTGCCAAGTAATTACATTAAATATTCTCTCTGGGGAAAAACTCTCAAAAAACTACAGAAGTTGTGGAAATTGATAGAATAAATTAACTTCTTGTAAAATCATTTTCCACATCATTATAACATTTGTTTTCAAATGTCAGAAACAGATGAAATAATTTCACTACAGATATTACTTCAAGGATAAGGCTAAAACTCACAGAGCACTAGGATAATGAAGGATACAAAACATCCCAAATGTATATGTTAAAACTAAATTATATGTTGAACAGGAAAAAACAGTGCTCTTTATGATTGAACATTTGAGTTGTTTCTACATGGATTTGGGATAAGTATGCATGATAAAATTTTTAAAAATTATTTTATTTTAACTTCTAAATATACATTATAATTGATTTTTGTGACCCTGTATCCATTTAAAATATTTTAAAGCATAGAGAGCAATATGTGCCAGCCATAATTATTAAAGTTGAATGCACACGGAGAATTAAAATGCCACATAATACAATTTGTTACATTAAATTTTAAGAAATTTCAAGGCAGATTAAAAAATGACATTCAAACAAGTCACCTGTCTTCGCCTTCTGCTATTAATCTTACCTTTTTTTTTTTTTCTCTCATCATTAACAACCTTCATTTCTTTGGTATTTGCATCTGCAAATGTCTATTCTCTCCTTGAAAAGCCTTTTCACTTTTTCTTTCCTCTTTCTTCCCTTCCTCCCTCTTTCTTTCCTTTTTTTCTCTCTCTCATTCATTCTTTCTGAACCTTTTGTTATCCAGATGTTTGCTTTAATGCCAAAATGACTGCCACTTTTAAATTCACTCTTTTGTTTTAAGCTCTTAACACCTGACCTTTCTTGACTTTTTAATCTAATTTTTTCTTCAGCTTTACCTGTACTCAGGGACAGCTAGTTAATTAGCATCCACAGCAGAGGAGGAGAAAATGTTGCATTTGATTCAAATGCCTTTTATCTTGCTCTTGAATTGTATTTAGAATTTCATGAAATCTGGTTTGGTTGAGTGGGTTCCACTGTTTATTAAGACCACAGGTCATGGCATCGCCAGGTTAAGTACAATCCACTGCTCTGAACAGGATATTTCTCTCTTTTTTTACATGATAATGGGCATATAATGTGCTGGGAAAGGACATTGCTTTTGGATCCATGATTCATAAAAGACCGTACAGAGCTTACAAAAATGATGCTAACATAAATGTATCTTTTAGACTGTTTAAAGGGTCATTTAACTACAATCAATAAGAATATATACTGAATAAACTACAGAAGAGTGGAATTTTATCCATGCAACCTGACATAACACTATAATTACGCACATTGTATGTAGATTTGAATTAAAAACTAAGCCAGCCCAGCAGGCTTTTCCAATAAATGTATAACATTGGGGCTAGACAGGATTATTCCTCTCAGCTCCTCCTGAGAAGCGCTTTCCCCAAGAGGAAATGATACGTGGGTTTTCTGACTTTGCGGAATGGCTTTGAAGAGGCTCTGGGTTACCTTTGTGTTGTGGGCATTTGTCAAAGCCCATCTGGTACTATGACAGCTACTAGAGTACTAACGTGAACCATGAGTGAGGGAGGGAACCAGGATCACCTCGGTCAGCTCCAGTTTGCCTTGGTAGTTCAAGAACCTCTCCCAAGTCCTAAGCTTAAAACCCAAATGAGATGCCTGGGACTTAGGAATAAAAAGACAGTTGAGAGGCATTTCCAGTATAGGCAGCCCAATTCTAGAACTGTGTTTGGTGAACTAACACACCTCTAGGAAAAATAATTAGCACAAAAAGTCCTTTTGAACACAAAAAAAAGGGGAGGCTTTTCAATTTCTAAACAGCATGCAGGTAACTTCTTAAATAAAAAGGCTTAAATTATGCACTTGCTGGAAACTGTTTCATGCCAAGTACGAGCCTTTGATTCTACCATCTTCCATCTTTTTAGTTTTTTGTGGTAATTTAGAGATGAATAGATAGCTATAAATAAAGATTTAGGTTGTTTAGCAACAGCTACTTTAGGGGGGGGGGGGGAACTAAATGCCTTTTTAATTTGAAAGCAAACTTAAAACAAATGACTATGTTAGTTGGAGTGCTTCCCTCAGAACGTGTGGTGGGTAAGAATGGGCAATAGGATTGGCATGAGTAGGTAATTTTGGAATGCAGCGTAGCTAAGAAATATTTTGATTTGCTTGCCTGTTGATTTCCTGGCTGCGGTTACTGGCACAAAGTGAGGAAATCAAATTAATACGGATATGTGAAGTTTTAATATTTTATGTTAAAATGCCATTTTAAAATTAGTCTAAAAATAATCAAGTCTAGTTTGAATTCACCATCTAAGACCTGTAATTAGATTTATACACTGTGATGTTATAGCTCCAAATCAGAACTCAGAGTGGGTGAAAGGTAAGGCTAGCTAAAACCTGCCAGCTTGTTCATTGCTGAAAGAAAATGGAATAGATAGAAGAGAAGCTAGATCTTCACTAAGAGTTGCCATCCATCTCTAAATTTAACTGCTCAAGACTCCAATGTCTAGATAAGACCACAGTTTATCTGTGTTTTTAAAAAATGTATTGACACAGGGAGCACTGTTGAAGGGTGTACAGTTCTCATTGCCCACTTGACTCACTCAAGGAGAATTCTCTGCTGGTACAGTGAGGGTGACCATTAGTGTTTCCTGTGCAAGCACTGAATGCAGTGTAGATAAACTGAAGAGATCTCCCACAGCTGTGCTTTCTGCTAGATGAGGGCTTGTGAACTCTTCATTTTCTCTGTCTTACACCTCTGTATGGGTTGGAGGTATTGATGGCGGTATAGAAGAGACTACCTGTGGTTAAACACATGCCAAGGACACATGACTCCTCTAATGATATTTATCTTAGTTAGTGCTTTTCAATCTTTCTATAACAACTATTTTGGAATACCTTTACCTGCTTTGCTATCATGAAATAAAATTCAGAATTAATGCAACCTACCTACACACATATTTTTTTTTTTTTTTTTTGTCTTTTGTCTTTTTCCGTGTCCAGCAACGGATCGCAACCCTCAGTGTCACGCCCGTACCGGACCGGGGACCGGACCGGGGACCGGCAACGGGATCGCAACCCTCGGCGTTGCTCCCATGCCTCGCTCAACCAGTGAGCGGGAACCGGTCTGTATGTGGGATCCGAACCCTCGGGCGGGAGCGCCGCCGCGCTTCCCAAGCGGCGCACTATCCAGTGCGCCACCGGGCCGACCCCTACACACATATTTTTTTAAAAAATCAATCTAATCCCATAAATGGAGACCTAAAAAGTAAACTTTCATAAAATAATATGTCTTGCAATAGGTAAATACTCAACCAAGACTTTACCAGAGGATAAAAATATCACCACAGTTTCCAAGAAATTCTTAGGGGGCTGTGCTAATTCTTAAGACTTCTGCTTTAAACAAAGTGTATTAAGTGTCTTGTCAAGCCTTTGGGTTCAAAATAGATGTTTTCCTGACTTGCTAAAGCAGCAGAACCCTCTCTTCCAAGGAGTCATATGCAGGGGTATAATATATAGACAGTCTATACAGCACATACAATTACTTCTTGTGAGCTGCAATGGCTTCTCTCTGAGACTTCTCTGGCCTAGGGTTCTGGAAAGCTACTTGTGTCAGTGATACCTTGAGGGCTGAAAATAAGTTGAAGTAGATGATAGGAAATCTATTTTTATTAGTGAGGATATGACTACTTCCTTCAGTTTTTCTTTTTCTTAGAACAACAGAGCGATTCCTCCAGACTTACTACTGAAAGGAATTTTTAAGGAGTAGAGAAGATAAATTAATGTCTCTTGGGAAGATGACTCAGGAATGCTTCATACAATTCTTCACTGTACAGCTAAAGGAAATAACAAGTGTTTGAGTGGACGAGACCTTCAACTAACTAAATCAGATCAGTTATTAATGTTTAAAATGAAACCATTTGAGGGCAGTCTCTTTGGACATTCCTTCCAGTTCAGAATACAGATTAAAAATTTTATCTCATGAGTGGAGGCGTGATATATAAAAGTTTCCTTTCACTAATCCTTTTTATATCTATTTATGTTGAGTGTCAGATACCTCTTATAATTAGTCTTCTTTTTTGGAGCAAGATACCATAAAATCAGTGTCTTACAGAGAGAAGAAACCTAAGATTTACCTAGCCCAACATCTAAATTTTGAAAATAAATGAGGCCAAGAGATGTAAAGTGATTTACCTAAGATCACGCACAAAGTCAATTGTCTAACGAGAGACACATGCTGGGTATAGGGTATAAAACCATCTAATAAACTCCCTCCCAAGAGGAGCTTAAATATTTGTTATTACTTCGGACATTATCAGATACTGGGAATCAAAAATTTATTGTAGCAAAATGAGATTGTTTTTATTAACTGGCAGGAACCAGGCAGGTTGTAGGACCAGAAGTCTGACATGGTCGGCCTCTCTGGCTGATTCACTTCTTATTATATTTCTTATTATATTTCTAATGGACAGTCAGCAGGCCTTGTGGTGTTAACTTGGTAGACCATGACCATAGCATACTGATAAAAATGTCATGATGGTCTGTCTTCATATTTATATTTCTCCTAAAAAGATAAATTCAGATTCTCACCATTAATTGGTCTCAACATGACAAGACTCTTTCCTCATATACTCTATATCTTTAAAAGGCAGGTATATTTTTAAAGTTGCTATCAAAACTCAATCCAAATCCCAATGGCTCTTGATCAGGAGGGCACATTATAAACACCTGAGGATGTGTTAAGACTGCATAAGCCTATACTGAACCTCAGACTTAATCAGAGAGGAACTCTAGGGATAGGGTACACGCAGATGCGCCTTTGGAAAGATTAACCAGGAAACAGATTCTGAGCAGATTTATATTCAGGATGTTTATTGAAAATTCTCTTGGAAACAAAGCTGTAATAAATTGGGGGAAATAGGGTGGGCAGAGGGAGGAGTTGAACTGAAATGTAGTTGCAGTAGAGGCCTGTCAAGCTACATGACGACGTCAGTTGTCAGGTTGGGGCTATAGCTACACCAATTGTATGGCTAAAGCAATTTATAACTAAAGCCAAAACATTTCATTATTTTAGTTATATTAAGTTTCCATTTGTATTGTCAGGTCTAGGACTAAGAACCGTCAAACCCATTGCACAGACTGGGTCACCAGACCCCTCACACGCAGGTCCATGGTAGGTAGTTGGGAAAGATCCCTGGAGTGATTGGCAGATGACACAAGCTTAGCAGCAGCAGCAGCAGTAGCAGCAGCAGCAGCAGCAGCAGCAGCAGTAGCAGCAGCAGCAGCAGCAGCAGCAGCAGTAGCAGCAGCAGCAGCAGCAGCAGCAGCAGTAGCAGCAGCAGCAGCAGCAGCAGCAGCAGTAGCAGCAGCAGCAGCAGCAGCAGCAGTAGCAGCAGCAGCAGCAGCAGCAGCAGTAGCAGCAGCAGCAGCAGCAGCAGCAGTAGCAGCAGCAGCAGCAGCAGCAGCAGTAGCAGCAGCAGCAGCAGCAGCAGCAGCAGCAGCAGCAGCAGCAGCAGCAGCAGCAGCAGCAGCAGCAGCAGCAGCAGCAGCAGCAGCAGCAGCAGCAGCAGCAGCAGCAGCAGCAGCAGCAGCAGCAGCAGCAGCAGCAGCAGCAGCAGCAGCAGCAGCAGCAGCAGCAGCAGCAGCAGCAGCAGCAGCAGCAGCAGCAGCAGCAGCAGCAGCAGCAGCAGCAGCAGCAGCAGCAGCAGCAGCAGCAGCAGCAGCAGCAGCAGCAGCAGCAGCTTACAGAAGGCTCCAGCAGGAACAGAGGGTCCCGGGGGCCCCGGCAGCCCCAGCAGCAACAGCCTCCAGCAGTAATAGTGGCCTCCCTGTGGCCCCCCCAGGGGCATTCCAGGGGTGGGGGGCCTCTCAATCAGAGCCACTCGTCCTTTATACTTAAATCTATAACCCAGGACACCTGGGTGCACATACACAATTACATTAGACAATAACCAAGGAGCACCTGGGTGGACGTGCATATTTACATAAAATGCATGGCAAGATTCTGAACATCTGAGGGGCCCTGACCATTTTCCTATATTTTCCCAACAAGGCCTCAGACAATCCCATGCAGAGAGACTTAAAGAGCCCTTGTGGTGGCCCACCCTTTATACATGTCCCAAAATCAGAGAAAGGGTCAGGGCCCAGTAATGGGATGCAGACTTTTACTGGGTGGAAGTATTACCCTGAAAGAGGCAACTCCCATCTGCCATCTGGTCCATGCCCAGAGAGAGACTCAGCTATGAGCTGTCAGCAGCCAGCACTCCTGTCAGCTGAGGCAATGGGTGCCTTGGGCCTGATGGTGTTACGTAAGTGCTATACCGTGGCTCCATCCAGATCTGCTTGCTTTATATAGCACTCATCTCATCTAGGAACAGCTCGTCCTGTGTTATGGTTGGTCTCTCTTCCCGGGGAAACATAAAAGAGGAAAGTTAGTCTGACTTAAACTTTAGCCCTGTCCCTGCAGCAGAACTTGAGGCTGCAACTGATACTCATGATCTCCCTCATCTTCCACTCATTCTAGGTTACGATAACCCTTGGCTGGTCTAGGGGCTTACCGGGTAGATTGATCCAAATATCTAAGGGATCTGAACACCCAATTCCCATGCATTTCTCAGGCCTAGGTACACCATTGCACTTGCCTACTTACCTTTAGCATTAGGTGGGAGACTACAAAGAAATACCCAAGTGATCATCAAGTTGCAAATGTTTTGTCCTCTGTCCCCATCAAGTTGTAGCAACACTATCTCCTCATAATGATCAAGGCCTATTGCACTGCAAGAAGTGTGACTGACTCCTTTCCTTGTGTACTCGTCTGTTGGCAGGAAGAACCCAGAGTGACCAGCAGCATTCATAGGTTAATATTTAATTGGACTTTCTCCAAATATTACAAATTGCAACTGATAGCTCTACTTTAAGAGCCAGAATAGATTTGGTGCAATTTTATTCAATATGAAAATTATTGTCTAATAGAAATTGGCAAGTTGATTTTAAAATTTGGAAAGGCAAAGGAACTAGGGTAGCTAAAATAATTTTTTAAAAGATGGACAAATTTAGGAGAATCACACTATCTGATTTCAAGACTTACAAACTATAGTAATGTAGAGAGTGTGGTACTAGAAAAAGGACAGATCTATACCTTAAACAACTGCAAAAGATTGGGAACTTCAGAAATAGTCTCACACGGGCCGGCCTGGTGGCGCACTGGAGAGTGTGCCGCGTGGGAGTGTGGCGGGGCTCCCACCGAGGGTTCGGATCCCATGTGGAGACCGGTTCCCGCTCACTGGCTGAGCGTGGTGCGGGCGCAACACTGAGGGTTGCGATCCCATTGCCGGTCCCCTGTACGGGTGCGACACCGAGGGTTGCGATCCCGTTACCGGTCAGTAAAAAAGACAAAAAGGAAAAAAAAAATAGAAATAGTCTCACACATGTATGGTCAAATGATGCTGACAAAGGTTGCAAAAGCAATTCAATGGAGAAAGGTAGTCTTTCCAACAAATGACACTAAAAAAATTGGATATCCGTTTGCAAAAACATGAACATCAACCTATACCACACATCATATGCAGAAATTAACTCAATATGGATTACAGACCTGATTGTAAAAACCTAAATTATAAACCTTTAAAAAACAACATGGGAAAAATTTTTATGACTTTTGGTTATGCAAAGATTTTTAAATTATGATACCAAAAGCACAATCCATAAAAAATTATACATTAGACTATAAAAATTGGATTCTCACTCTTTGAAAGACATTATTAAAAGAGTAAAAAGACAGGCCACAAAAAGATTTGCAAAATGCATATCTGGTACAGTACTTGTATCTAGAATGTAAAAAACTTTCAAAACTCAGTAAGACAACAAAATTACCAAACATAAAGCCAAATACTTGAAGAGTTACTTTGCCAAAGGATATATAAAGATAGAAAATGAGTATATGAAAGAATATTCAACATCATTAGTGATTAGGGAAAAGCAAATGAAAACCACAATGATATACCCCTACGTACATATTAGAATGTCTAAAATAAATTTTTTTTTAAAAAAAGAATATACCTATACCAAGGGCTGGAGAGGATCCAGAGCAGCTGGAAGTCTCAATCATTGCTGGTTGCTGGTAGGAGTACAAAATAGAACAGCCATTTTCAAAAACAGTTTGGAAGTTTTATGTAAAGGTAAACACACACTTACCATCTGACCCAGCAAACCTCCCAGGTATTTACACAAGAAAAAGTGAAAACTTATGTTCACACATAAGTACACAATAACCTATATGTGAATGTTTATAACAGCTTTATCATAATAGCCAAAAAGTTGTAAATTATGTAAATATCCTTCTGCTGATTAATTGATGAATAAACTGTGGTACATTCATACAATGGAATACAAAAGAAATGAACTACTGGTACATGCAACAACATACATTGTATTAAGTGAAAGAAGCTAGACTCAAAAGGTTACATGCTGTATGATTTAATTCTGGAAAAGACAAAACTACAGGGACAGAAAGCATTTCAGTGGCTGCTAGGCATTGAGGACGGGGTAGGTGTTGACTGCAAAGGAGTTTGAGACAATATTTTGGGGTAATGGAATTGCACTAAATCTTGATTACATGGTGGTTACTTGATTACTTGGTGGTTACTAGATTGCACTTAACAAAATTTATAGAATTGTACACCAAAAAAGGTAAATTTTAGAGTATGTAAGTTATACCTCAGTAAAATGAAATTTTAGAAAGGTTCGATAGGACTTTTATTGTGTCTCCTGGTGGAAGTGTTACCATCTGGGAACTAAGACTTCTAAACCTATGAGCCTGAAGTAATGAGGTGATACGCACAAATTTCCTAAGTGTGGCTGGCAATGGCAGTAAGTGGCACCACTCCTACTTTCATCCCTTGGTTTCTGGACCTACAAATTTTACCCAATTAGGGTTGCAGCACCATACATCAAAATTGCATTTGAGACTGGGCCTTGAAGGAGGCAGTTGCAGCAAGTTTACAAAATAAGAGGGATTTCCAGGAAGAAGGAATTGTTAAGAGTAGAAACCTGGAGGCAGAAAAATGCACAATGTGTTTTTTAGAGTCTGTTTCATTGGAGCACTAAGTACACGTAGGAATATACTGGGATGAAGGCTGCAAAGGAAAGTTGGATCATAAGACGATGTTGTGCTGAAAAGATCGTATATAATTCTGTAATTCTTGCAAGGGCTTTCAGAGATGAATTGGGTGATGATCATAGGTACACTTTAGAAAGATTGGTGGGCCAGCAGTCCTTAGGATGGATTCATGTGGCTCGAGAGGAAAGGTGGTTCTAATGACCCTCTTACTCTCTCTCCATGTGATGTGTCTCCAACCCCCAGAACTTTGGTGTTTTTGCCTACATCTAAATTGTCTTCCCGATCTAGTGCTCTAGAAATAATTATCTTTCTTGCTCAGTGAAATTTAAGAAGGCTTAATTCAGCATTTCAGGTAAGTTTACATTAAGAAAGTCTTGCTTTTTCCCTGGCACTGAGTTTAGGCCTAATTATCTAGGCTTCTAGGTTTTTTACATGACCAAGATTTAACCTTGATGCATCATGACAGCAGCTACTTCGTGAATTGTACTTCTGCAGTAATCATCTCTACCCAGTCATCTACTCTGAGCCCTCCCTTTGAGAGGGACCCATGGGCTGTCATCATTGTCCATACAATTGAAAGTCTTATTCACTTTCTATCAATAGTCTGCTCCTAGATCCACTTATCAAGTGCTGGTCATATGCCAGGCTCTTTATACGAAATCTCATTTAATTTCTAAAATAACTTCAAGGAGATATTTTCTCAGATGGAGAAACAAGCTTAGAGGAGTTAAGTGACTCATTCCTCTTCACGCAATCTGTAAGCAGCTGAGATAGGACCAGGCTCCAGAACCTGCACTTCTGTCCTGTCTCATGTCCAGGTAGCAGGCATGTCCAAACAGACCAATACAATACAGTGCAATGCAATGGCAACATTATGGGCATTGGGCTTGGTGGCTCGCACTCTGTGGAGCCAGATTCTGTCAGCACCAAGAGGCACATGAAGGTGGAAGAAGCCTCTCATATACACATATCAAGGTACTGGCCAACTGGGTCAGGACTTAAAGACATAAACCGGAGTACAAAGCAGAAACGAGAAGAAGCTACAATGTGAAAACTGGATCAACATGCAGGAGCTGAGGAGGGCTACAGCTGGGTAGGCATACTGATTCTGAGAGCTAGCCCCTGCCACACCATTCAGGGAAAAAAATCTTACTGACACCCCCATCTGATGGTAGTCCTGAGCCCACTATGCTGTCAGTATGGTCAGCATTGCCCCAGAATTTAGGCTTTCAAGTGCCAGACCACAATGATAGATCCCAGGCTAAGGACGATAGATGTTGACAGGTACATGTCATGTTCAATGATTTCCTGTTTTATAAATTCCATGCAGAAAATATGGGTGGGCATTTTGTTTGTGATTTATAGCAACTGAACTCCAGCAGCCATTAAAATCTGGAAAACAGATGAAAAGCCTAAGTTTTTGAGTTACCTTTTCATTACTTCCCTGTTCCAATCCTGTATCTTTTATATTCCATAATATGATTAGTTTCAATAATTGATTTATATTTTCAAATATTTGGCCTGATTTTTAAAATAATACATTTGTGTGTAAGGATGAAAATATGCTATTAACATATTTTAAAAAATCATCTAATGAATCACCTGAGGAAATCATTATGAATGTTTTACTTTATTTCTTACACTCTTTTTTGCTAATGTGTATGTCATATGTATCACACATAATCATATAAAACCTTTTTATATGTGTTTTTAATAAATTAGTTCGATGTAATATATAATACATATTGTGTATTTTATTAATTGGGCTTACAATACACATACCATTTGGTGTTTTGTTTTGTTTTTTACTTAACATTGCATCATAAGGTTTTCATTAATATAATAAAATATTAAAGGAAAAACTGACTTTAATGGCTGTATTATATTGCTAAATAAATGTTTCCTAACTGATGTAACTTTATCTGTATGAAAGTGATAGCTTTATTTCCCATTACTTTTTATTTTAATTTACCTCTCAACTCTTCTGCATTTTTGCTTTTCAAACTTTTCTGTCATTTTCCTTTCAATATATCTCTTGTAAATAGGTTTTTAAATTTTTATTAAACTAATCTGAAATTATAGACATATTTTTACCATTTTATTGCAAAAGTAAAGTGTGTTTCTTGCAGAATAATTACAGATTATGGATCAGTTATGTATAAATCTCATCCCACTAGTTGTTAGTAATTTGATATATACTTTTCCATTCATTCATATATGTATATAAACACACATACATATATGTGGATTTATTTATCAAGCAAAGTAAGCATTCTAAATATGAGATCAGGATTTTTTTAGTGCTCTTTTATTATTCAATAAAATCTAAAATTTTATATTGTTTCATATAGTTTATGAAAATGTTTTTAATGACATAGAAT
>NW_007729547.1:13042-16509 GCF_000696425.1 Galeopterus variegatus | reverse complement strand
GCTCAGCCAGTGAGCGGGAACCAGTCTGTATGTGGGATCCGAACCCTCGGGCGGGAGCGTCGCCACGCTTCCCAAGCGGCACACTTATCCAGTGCGCCACCGGGCCGGCCCCCATTACTTTTTATTTTAATTTACCTCTCAACTCTTCTTTATTTTTGCTTTTTAAACTTTTCTGTCATTTTCCTTTAAATATATCTCTTGTAAATAGGTTTTTAAAATTTTATTAAACTAATCAGAAATTATATACATATTTTTTACTATTTTATTGCAAAAGTAAAGTGTGTTTCTTGCAGAATAATTATGGATTATGGATCAGTTATGTATAAATCTCATCCCAGTAATTGTAATTTGATATATACTTTTCCATTCATTCATATATATATATATATAAACGCACATACATATATGTGGATTTATTTATCAAGCAAAGTAAGCATTCTAAATATGAGATCAGGATTCTTTAGTGCTCTTTTATTATTTAATAAAATCTAAAATTTTTATATTGTTTCATATCATTTATGAAAATGTTTTTAATGACATAGAATTCCACTGTATCATAATTTTTAGTTGGTTCCTTTGGCTACATAATTATAGTCTCTTGCATTAGTAAAAAAACAGCAGTGAATAACATTGCGGCTAAGTCTTTGACATATCAATCATTATTTCTTTAGAATAAATTCCTGCAAGTCAAATTTGTGAGATAAAAGCTATATGAAATATAAGTATTTTGACTAAAAAAAATATAATTTAATTTCTTACTTCAGTTATCTTGTTTATATTTTCTGTTTTCTGTGCTTTCTGGAGTTTTCTTGTAAATTTCTTCACTCTTAGGATTCTGTTTTTATCTTTTATTGGATGGAAATATTTATGTTATATTTCTATTAATGCTTTCCTTTAAATTAAATAAATTCTTAATTATTCTAATTATAACTATTAAGTATAAAACTGATTATTATCTTACGGTTATTCACTGTTTCTGAATGAAAGGAGAATAAATTGATTTTGGCACTCTAATGTGTTAGAAATGGTGTAATATCCCACCTTTGACTCTCATATTACCAGTTTGTATATGCTGCAGTACTAGGTACTGGAAGGCAACAACCGAGTTCGGACTGAGAAATTCAGGATTGGATGAGACATTGGTGGAATTTCTGACACAAGAGTGAAAAGGGACATGGCCTCAGTGCAAAGAGAACCATAGGCCAGGAAGCCAAGCAAATAGCTTGGTTTTGAAGTAGGGATATCCCTACTGGGCAGTGTGGGATGGCTTAGCTGCTCCCATCGAAGTCCTGGCATAGATGGCGTAGGTGGTACGGATGGTGGTGAGCAGGAAAAATCAACAAGACACTGAATAAAACGTCTTCTGAGGCAGGGGCCTCTCATGTCCTTTCTGATCAGGGCAAAACTAAAGCTGCTAAGTGAACCAGGTGGATCCCTCAAGTCATCAGGCCAGAGAGTTAGGTGTGTGGCATCCTTGTGCAAAGTCAGGTTCCTCTACTTGCCTCAAAGAACGCATGTAACTAAACCACTTCTCTGAAACATTTCAGTCTTTTGTCTCCTTTGCTAAATATCTGGAAATATTTCCCCAAGGTAATTAGTTCATTTAAGCAAAAATTTTAAAAGTACCTCTCTCTCTCTCTCTCTCTCTCTCTATTTATTTATTTTTACTTTCTTCCCATATTACATACTCTTTAATTTTATCAGAGTAAAAATTTTTACTTACTGAAAAGTTTTCCAAATTTTTAAGTAGATTTGTCTGAAAATCTGAAAACTATGGTGACAGTTGTTAAAGACATTCTTAGAAATAGATCAAAACACAATTAAAATGGTCTTTCAGGTTATAAACAAATACAAATCTCGAATCTATTAATTTTCCTTTATGAAAAATAAGTGGTCTATTTAGAAATACTACATATAATTATTTCAGCCAATTGGATAGATTTTTAAAAAATACACAATTGACTAATTTTTAAAGACACCCACTCCCTGTATTGAAAAAAAAAATCTAATTGTCTAAATATCCTTATTCTCTAAACAAAGGTGCATTCCTTGCATTAAAATGTTAACTTAGTCCCTTCTTAAATGTATCACACATTGAGTTCTCATCTCTCATTTTACTTCTATACTTCTGTTTGCTATATGAAAATATGTAATTATAAATTTACGTGAACTTCCAAATCTAATCAGAAAAATAAATGAAATTAATATAATTTCATTTTCCTTCTACTTAAAGGACCTGTTCTGATTATTTTAATTTATTAGAAATGATATTTGTTGACTTTTTTTAGTACTGACAGTCTCTAAAGAGCTGTCACTCTTTTTTCTGACTTGATCTTTTAACAGAGAAACAAGGCAATATTAAACAATTCAAGAAGAAAATGGCAATGAAATAACTTGCTGACTACTTCTGGTCTAGAAAAACACCCCATTGTCCTTTGTACATTTTTCTCATTCTCACCTGCATCTATGCTTTTAATGTCTTTACATTTTTCAGTTGCCAGATTGAGTTTTTCCTTTATCCTGATAATTTATTTCAACAACGGACTCCAACTTGTTTCAATAACTTTCAGTCTTTACTAAAAAGGTAACTGTTAACATTTATTAAATGTTTTGGACTAGTAAATGCCATTCAATGGTTATAACTTTTTAAAGATGAGACCAGCCCAGATAGTTAATATTTTAACCATTTATTTGATATTTCCATGGCCAGGAATTAGCAAAATTTCCATGTATAAATTTTTCTTTAACTTTACCCTTAAATTTGGAATTACAGGATTACTCTAGCTGCTCCAATTAATTAACACCAAATTTTTTATTTCTCACTTCTGTAAGAGTCCAATATGGGTGTTCCTGATTAGTGGGCAGTTCTCCTCCATGGAGTTATTTAGAGAACTCAGGCTCTTTCCACCTTTCACTTCCACTATCCTCTGATGCCTCTCAGTTCTCTGTCTCAGGTCATACTCGTCCTCATACAATCTCTTCTCATGCTCCTTTGACGGGAACTAGTCACATGGACAGACCNCCTATACCACACATCATATGCAGAAATTAACTCAATATGGATTACAGACCTGATTGTAAAACCTAAATTATAAACCCTTAAAAGACAACATGGGAAAAATTTTTGTGACTTTTGGTTATGCAAAGATTTTTAAATTATGATACCAAAAGCACAATCCATAAAAATTATACACTAGACTATAAAAATTGGATTCTCACTCTTTGAAAGACATTATTAAAAGAGTAAAAAGACAGGCTACAAAAAGATTTGCAAAATGCATATCTGGTACAGTACTTGTATCTAGAATGTATAAAAACTTTCAAAACTCAGTAAGACAACAAAATAACCAAACGTAAAGCCAAATACTTGAGGGGTTACTTTGCCAAAGGATATGTAAAGATAGAAAATGAGTACATGAAAGAATATTCAACATCATTAGTGATTACGGAAAAGCAAATGAAAACCA
>NW_007729547.1:10081-11174 GCF_000696425.1 Galeopterus variegatus | reverse complement strand
ATTCATGTGGCTCGAGAGGAAAGGTGGTTCTAATGACCCTCTTACTCTCTCTCCATGTGATATGTCTCCAAGCCCCAGAACTTTGGTGTTTTTGCCTACATCTAAATTGTCTTCCCCATCTAGTGCTCTAGAAATAATTATCTTTCTTGCTCAGTGAAATTTAAGAAGGCTTAATTCAGCATTTCAGGTAAGTTTACATTAAGTAGTTTTGCTTTTACCTTGGCACTGAGTTTAGGCCTAATTATCTAGGCTTCTAGGGTTTTCACATGACGGAGATTTAACTTTGATGCATCGTGACAGCAGCTACTTCGTGAATTGTACTTCTGCAGTAATCATCTCTACTCAGTCATCTACTCTGAGCCCTCCTTTTGAGAGGGACCCATGGGCTGTCATCATTGTCCATACAATTGAAAGTCTTATTCACTTTCTGTCAATAGTCTGCTCCTAGATCCACTTATCAAGTGCTGGTCATATGCCAGGCTCTTTATATGGAATCTCATTTAATTTCTAAAATAACTTCAAGGAGATATTTTCTCAGATGGAGAAACAAGCTTAGAGGAGTTAAGTGACTCATTCCTCTTCACACAATCTGTAAGCAGCTGAGATAGGACTGGGCTCCAGAACCTGCACTTCTATCCTCTCTAATGTCCAGGTAGCAGGCATGTCCAAACAGACCAATACAATACAATGCAATGCAATGGCAACGTTATGGGCATTGGTCTTGGTGGCTCACACTCTGTGGAGCGAGATTCTGTCAGCACCAAGAGGCACATGAAGGTGGAAGAAGCCTCTCACATACAGATATCAAGGTACTGGCCAACTGGGTCAGGACTTAAAGACATAAACCGGAGCACAAAACAGAAACAAGAAGAAGCTACAATGTGAAAATTGGATAAACATAGCAGGAGCTGAGGAGGGCTACAGCTGGGTAGCATACTGATTCTGAGAACTAGCCCCTGCCACACCATTCAGGGAAAAAAATCTTACTGACACCCCCATCTGATGGTAGTCCTGAGCCCACTATGCTGTCAGTATGGTCAGCATTGCCCCAGAATTTAGGCTTTCAAGTGCCAGACCACAATGATAGATCCCA
>NW_007729547.1:4845-8199 GCF_000696425.1 Galeopterus variegatus | reverse complement strand
CAAACTTTTCTGTCATTTTCCTTTCAATATATCTCTTGTAAATAGGTTTTTAAATTTTTATTAAACTAATCTGAAATTATAGACATATTTTTTACCATTTTATTGCAAAAATAAAGTGTGTTTCTTGCAGAATAATTACAGATAATGGATCAGTTATGTATAAATCTCATCCCACTAGTTGTTAGTAATTTGATATATACTTTTCCATTCATTCATATATGTATATAAACACACATACATATATGTGGATTTATTTATCAAGCAAAGTAAGCATTCTAAATATGAGATCAGGATTTTTTTAGTGCTCTTTTATTATTCAATAAAATCTAAAATTTTATATTGTTTCATATAGTTTATGAAAATGTTTTTAATGACATAGAATTCCACCGTATCATAATTTTTAGTTGGTTCCTTTGGCTACATGATTGTAATCTTTTGCAGTGGTAAAAAAACTGCAGTGAATAACATTGTAGCTAAGTCTTTGACATATCAATCATTATTTCTTTAGAATAAATTCCTACAAGTCAAATATGTGAGATAAAAGCTATATGAAATATAAGAATTTTGACTAAAAAAAATATAATTTATTTTCTTACTTCAGTTATCTTGTTTATATTTTCTTTTTTCTTTGCTTTCTGGAGTTTTCTTGTAAATTTCTTCGCTCTTAGGATTCTGTTTTTTATCTTTTATNAAAAATCATCTAATGAATCACCTGAGGAAATCATTATGAATGTTTTACTTTATTTCTTACAGTCTTTTTTGCTAATGTGTATGTCTTATGTATCACACATAATCGTATAAAACCTTTTTATATGTGCTTTTAATAAATTAGTTTCATGTAATATTTAATACATATTGTGTATTTTATTAATTGGGCTTACAATACACATACCATTTGGTGTTTTGTTTTGTTTTTTATTTAACATTGTATCATAAGNACCTTTGACTCTCATATTACCCGGTTTGTATATGCTGCAGTACTAGGTACTGGAAGGCAACAACCTAGTTCGGACTGAGAAATTCAGGATTGGATGAGACATTGGTGGAATATCTGACACAAGAGTGAAAAGGGATATGGCCTCAGTGCAAAGAGAACCATAGGCCAGGAAGCCAAGCAAATAGCTTGGTTATGAAGTAGGGATATCCCTACTGGGCAGTGTGGGATGGCTTAGCTGCTCCCATCGAAGTCCTGGCATAGATGGCGTAGGTGGTATGGATGGTGGTGAGCAGGAAAAATCAACAAGACACTGAGTAAAACGTCTTCTGAGGCAGGGGCCTCTCATGTCCTTTCTGATCAGGGCAAAACTAAAGCTGCTAAGTGAACCAGGTGGACCCCTTAAGTCATCAGGCCAGAGAGTTAGGTGTGTGGCATCCTTGTGCAAAGTCAGGTTACTCTACTTGCCTCAAAGAACGCATGTAACTAAAACATTTCTCTGAAACATTTCAGTCTTTTGTCACCTTTGCTAAATATCTGGAAATATTTCCCCAAGGTAATTAGTTCATTTAAGCAAAAATTTTAAAAATACCTGTCTCTCTCTATATATATTTATTGATTGATTTTTACTTTCTTCCCATATTCCATACTCTTTAATTTTTTTTTCCTTTTTGTCTTTTTTACTGACCGGTAACAGGATCGCAACCCTCGGTGTTGCGCCTGCACCGCGCTCAGCCCGTGAGCAGGAACCGGTCTCCACATGGGATCCGAACCCTCGGCGGGAGCGATCCCAAGCAGCGCACTCTCCAGTGTGCCACCGGGCCGGCCCCATACTCTTTAATTTTAACAGAGTAAAAATTTTTACTTACTGAAAGGTTTTCCAAATTTTTAAGTAGATTTGTTTGAAAATCTGAAAACTGTGGTGACAGTTGTTAAAGATATTCTTAGAAACAGATCAAAACACAATTAAAATGGTCTTTCAGCTTATAAACAAATACAAATCTCAAATCTATTAATTTTCCTTTATGAAAAATAAATGGTCTATTTAGAAATATTATATATAATTATTTCAGCCAATTGGATAGATTTTTTTAAAAAATACACAATTGACTAAGTTTTATAGACACCCGCTCCCTGTATTGAAAAAAAAAAAAAACTAATTGTCTAAATGTCCTTATTCTCTAAACAAAGGTGCATTCCTTGAGTTAAAATGTTAACTTAGTCCCTTCTTAAATGTATCACACACTGAGTTCTTATCTCTCATTTTACTTCTATTCTTCTATTTTCTATATGAAAATATGTAATTATAAATTTACTTGAACTTCCAAATCTAATCAGAAAAATAAATGAAATTAATATAATTTCATTTTCCTTCCATCTAAAGGACCTGTTTTGATTATTCTAATTTATTAGAAATGATATTGGTTGACTGTTTTTAGTACTGACAGTCTCTAGAGAGCTGTCACTCTTTTTTCTGACTTGATCTTTTAACAGAGAAACAAGGCACTATTAAACAATTCAAAAAGAAAATGGCAGTGAAATAACTTGCTGACTACTTCTGGTCTAGAAAAACACCCATTGTCCTTTGTACATTTTTCTTATTCTCACCTGCATCTATGCTTTTAATGTCTTTACATTTTTCAGTTGCCAGATTGAGCTTTTCCTTTATCCTGATAATTTATTTCAACAACGGACTCCAACTTGTTTCAATAACTTTCAGTCCTTACTGAAAGGGTAACTGTTAACATTTATTCAATGTTTTGGACTAGTAAATGCCATTCAATGGTTATAACTTTTTAAAGATGAGACCAGCCATTTTAACCATTTATTTGACATTTCTATGGCCCGGACTCAGCAAAATTTCTATGTATAAATTTTTCTTTTACTTTACCCTTAAATTTGGAGTTACAGGATTAATCTAGCTGCTCCTGTTAATTAACACCAAATTTTTTATTTCTCACTCCTATAAGAGTCCAATATGGGTGTTCCTGATTAGTGGGCAGTTCTCCTCCATGGAGTTATTTAGAGAACTCAGGCTCTTTCCACCTTTCGATTCCACTATCCTCTGATGCCTCTCCATTCTCTGTCTCAGGTCATACTCATCCTCATACAATCTCTTCTCATGCTCCTTTGATGGGAGCTAGTCACATGGACAGACCAGAATCCAAGCCAGCTATGAAGTGTATCTCTGATCAGACAGCTACCTCTCAGCTTCAACACCACACTCTGAAATAAAGGGGGCAAATTTTTGTTGAACACCTAGTCATCAATGCCACAAAAGATTAAAACTGACTACCCCAAAGGTAACATATGAGATGCTCTTTAACAACAAAGGGGTTTCAAGATTGTGCAGAAAAATTTTCAAGAGCATGACCACATAAGTGCAGAGGATCAAGTTGTGTTCATTTCTCCCACCCTTC
>NW_007729547.1:0-4803 GCF_000696425.1 Galeopterus variegatus | reverse complement strand
ATTAAGAATCCCTCATTGTTTAATTACCACAAGAGCTTTAATATTGCAAGTGGAAAGACTCTAATATTACCTAGTGTTGCGATTGTCCCTGTTTATCAAATTCTACCACTTCTTGTTGACATCCATTTTAAGACTCAATACCAGGAGCCCATACAGTGTGATTGAAATTCTTTTTGCTGTAATTAAACTCATTTCCCCTTGTGCTCTTCTCTGCAGAATAGAGACGGTAGGTAGCTGGTTATATTTGGCCTGTTGAAATTTATTTTATCACTGCCCACATGTGTTTAGTCCCTTACGAATAAATACAAATCCTCCCCACAATTATGATTTAGTTTTGCCTTAAATCTTCAGTACTTATTTTATCTGTATCTTGCATTTCAGAATTAATGATCAAATATTCTATACATACATCACTGTCAATATATAAGGACTAATATTAACTTTTTCTGAAAATAGGTCTGCTTTTGAAAACCAATAAAAATGCGAGAAGCTGGTAAAGGTAGAAGTAAAAATGCCAGATGGATTATAGTATTGGGAAGCTCCCCATGTTCTTCATGTGGACTTTAAAAGGAATAACTCACATAAATGAGAAAAATCAAATTAAATTAAGTTTGTAATCTACAGCATGTGGCCAAGGATTCCAATTTTTTACGCTCGTATAATTAACTGTGCCACTCATTAAATTTTCAGAATCCTTTTAACTCTTTTTTTTTTTTTTTTTTTTTACTGACCAGTAACGGGATCGCAACCCTCGGTGTCGCGCCCGCACCAGGGACTGGCACCGGGATCGCAACCCTCGGTGTTGTGCCCGCACCACGCTCAGCCAGTGAGCGGGAACCGGTCTCCACATGGGATCCGAACCCTCGGAGGGAGCGCCGCCATGCTCCCAAGTGGCACACTCTCCAGTGCGCCACCGGGCCGGCCCCTTTTAATTCTTGATACTTAACCACAGCTTCATGGTAGTTAATTATGGAAAATTTAAGGCAAAAGTTTTTTTTAGAAATGTAATTCATTGGGCTGACCCCGTGGCTCACTCGGGGGAGCCCAGCAGCGCTCCCGCCAGTTCGGTTCCTATATAGGGATGACCGGTGTGCTCACTGGCTGAGTGCAGTACGGGCGACACCAAGCGAAGGGTTGCGATTCCCTTACCGGTCACGAAAAAGGCAAAAAAAAAAAAAAAAGAAAGAAAGAAAGAAAAGAAATGTAATTCATTGAGGTGCCTTAAAGCACTTAGCAGATAGGGTGTATGAAATTAGCTGTACTTGTCAGATAATTTTCAAGGCAGATATTAAAAATGAGCATGTGGAGGATCCTCTCACCCAGACTTGAGCCAAGTGTGAAAGCGTGTGGTTCATTGAAATTATGGTGTGCTCCATAACACAAAGAGGATTCACTGAGGACAGAAAATGTTAATCTACTGTTCCTTGTAAGTAGAATTTAGAAAATTAAGTGACAAGAACTGTATAAACTGTGGAGATAATGGCACTCACCTACCGAGCTGGACCACCAGGTGAGATGATATTCAAAAGTATCATTTTAACCAGGAAAATTGATGTCATATGGCAATGATAAAAAGATTCGTTGGAGGGTTTTTTAATGTTTTTTTGAAGAACATTAACTTCTGAAACAATGCTTTAATGCAATGAATTAAAAGGCAGACCAAATTTGCAACTTTTTGTCCTACATATCATTGCTGTGAGAATTGAACGAGATAATATATCTGAAAGTGACTGATGCATGTACTAGATTCAGGAACCCAGTCAACTTTGTGTGATCTCTTTTTAGAAGCCATGTAGTATCATATCCCCTGATGGGGGCACTGGAATTGATGTGCTATGTTTTGTACTTATGTGGATATTTGTGTTACTTTTTGCTTTGGAACATCACTTTGAGGACAGGGTCACTACTTTACTGTTTTATCCATCTCATCGGTGACCACAGTTCTTTCAAATTGTCCTTGAAAAATACTTACTGACTTTAATCGAATAAGTGGGTTTCAAATGAAAATGAAACTGTAGGCCTGATTTTATTCGTTCCTTTGTAATATTAGGTGGCAGAGAATATTCAAGAAAAGAGGAAGTATGGTTTTGAAAACAAGAGCTTTAGAAAATCTGAAAGTATGTGGAATGAAAATGTGAAGAAAAATGTACTCAAGTTAAGCCCTTTGATATTCCCTTAAAATGATAAAATTCTTGCATGGTTTAGAGTGTGTAGATCCCCTTGAGATTAATTCTTTATCATTGTATTTGCAAGGAACTGTGTAGAGCAGAGAGGTAAGTGACCATCGCCCTTTATGGTCTAAGTTCCTAACTCATTTTGTGTATTTTTCTGCTAAACTGAGCCAATTCAATTTCATAGCCTTGCAATTTAGCAGTGCATTAGGCAAACTCTCCCAGAAAACACCTTTTCATAGACAGACTGTTGCAGAGAAGTAGTAGTGAGTTCCTTTATAAAAAGTTAATTGTAACTTGTTTCAAATTTGGAGACTTTGAAAGTTTAGAGTTGGATAGAGGGGGAGGGGAAAAGGAAGGAGAGAGAGAATTTGTATGCACACAGCCAATCAACAGATCAACAGATATTTATTTAGGACTTACTAATCAACTGAAGAATTGCTACAAACAGTGGAAAGCAATGAAGAGTAGAAGGACTAGAAGAAAGTAACATGTATCAGCACTTGCTTTGGGCAAGGCCCTGAATTCACAGCTCTACATTTGCTGTCTTAATGGATTCTCTCATCAATCCAATGTGGAAGACATCGTTACCTCTACATCACCTATAAGGAAATCAATGAGGTCATTTGTTTCAGGTGATGGTGCTGATAAGGGACAGAGAGGATTAGAATTCAGACCTGTTCACTCCAGTGTCCATGCCCTGTGAACTACACTGAGCTCTCTCTCTAGCTACAAATAAGTATTTATGAATCTGCTGACCTCATACAGGATTATCAGCAAGCCATGACAAAATAAACACCTCTGGCCACAGCTTCCATTTCTCCATACACAACTAGGTAGGTTTTAGGCAAAACTGTGATGTCAATGATTATTATCTCTCATTCCCTCAAGCTACCAGTGTTGGCCTTTCCAATTTTTTTTTTTGATGTTCTCCTTCAGGTTCTCTGTCTGTCTTCTTGTACCAATAAAAACAGGCTTGGTGTCAGAAAGTAAACACACAGGGTTTCAGTCCCTGCATTAACTGAATTTTGTTTTTAAACTGTTTTTATTTTAAAAGTATATATGCACATAGTTGAAATGTATTTCAGATACAGCAATGACAACAACAAAATAGCAGGCAAATATCATCAACTGTTTTAACCATTTCTTTTGGTATTTCCTCCTTTTTTTCTTAATAACAGGCCTACACATCTACATCTTTCTTTATGCTTTTAATTTTAAGCATTATCTAATAGTTTCTGTCCGTAGATGATGATGATTTAGTCTCAACTTTTCCCCCACACAAACCCTTCTTCCTATCCACGAATAAAGTTATAATCATAATCTCTAGGGAAATCAATGTATTATGTTTACAGTTTTACATGTTGCTCACAGATGAGCTGCCTAGTGTATCACAATTTTGTTCCTTTTTATATTAATCTTTCCATTTTCCTTGGAGTTAATAACTACCCTTTTTTTGGTTTGCTTAGTTTCTTATGCAGCCTAAACTCCTCAAAAAAACCATAAAGCTTTGTTCGAGCTGCCTAGTGTATCACAATTTTGTTCCTTTTTATATTAATCTTTCCATTTTCCTTGGAGTTAATAACTACCCTTTTTTTGGTTTGCTTAGTTTCTTATGCAGCCTAAACTCCTCAAAAAAAGCATAAAGCTTTGTTCAGAATGGTAGGACACATCAGGTAAGCCATCAGTTACTTTTTCTCCCCTCTCCTTGGAGACGGCCTTCCTGGTCCATTCTGTCCTGCTCCAGTCTCCACTACTTGCTCTCCACACCTGAGGCCCAGTGGTCCTGCGATTTCCCCTCACCAACATTTGGGGTATTTCTTTGCCTCTCTCTTTGCTGTAATCCCTGTTTTCAAGACCTGCTGCCTTCCTCTGTTTCAGTTTATGCCCTCATTTGGTGGAGCACATTCTCCATTATTTTCCAACAAACGGATTCTTGGGAAGTAAGACTTCTGAATTCTAGATGTTTGAAAGTGTCAATATTCTATCTTCATAATCAATTGACTGTTTGGCTGGAACTGAAACGTTTTTCACAGGATTATGAAACTATTACTTTATGTCATTGGAAGGTGTTTCTTTTGACATTCCCGATGTTGCTATGGAGAAATCTGATACCATGGTGATTTCTGATCTTTTGCTTGTAATCTGTTGTGTGTCTGGTTTTTTTCCCTTGAAGTTTTTAGGATCTTCTCTGTATGTGATAGTCTGAAAATGTTATAATGATTTACTTTGACATAGATCTCTTTTCATTCATTGTGTTAGGCTGTTGGTTTCCTTCTGTTTCCAGAAATCTTGCGAGTTTTTGGGTGTTGACTTTTTGTTTTTAAAAAGTCAACTTCTTTGAGATATAATTTACATACAATGAAATGTACCCACTTTAAAGATACCATTCAGTGAGTTTTGATAAATGTATACATCCATGTAACCATGACTGCAAACAAAATAGAGTCAGTCCATAATCCAAAAAGGTGCTCTTGTGTCCCTTTGCAGTCATCCTTCACCCCGTCCCTGGCCACAGGCTACCACTGACCAGGTTTCTGTCACTGCAGACTCATCAACTGCATAGTTGTTGTTTTTTTTTGTCTGATTTTACAATGAAGGGGCTCTGTTTTTCATTAAAGTCTCAGCATAT
>NW_007729546.1:226126-234053 GCF_000696425.1 Galeopterus variegatus | reverse complement strand
TTTTTTTTTTTTTTTTTTTTGTAATTGAAGCATAATCAATTATACATATTTGGGGGGTACTGCATCGATTACCACCATCCGTGTACGTGTATGATCAAGTCAATATTATTAGCATATTGATTTTTACAAACTGTAATTATTCTTTATGTCCCTTACCAAATCTCTCCCCTCTCCTACCTGTAGTAGCCATAGATTTGTTCTGTCCTGAAAGATCAGTGTATTATTGTGAGCCTTCCTTCCTTCTTTTTCTTCCTTCATAAGTGGGTGCTAAAAGAGGGGGCATTTTTACATTCTTCCTGATATTAGTAGATTTGTTCTGTCCTGAAAGATCAGTGTATTATTGTGAGCCTTCCTTCCTTCCTTTTCTTCCTTCATAAGTGGGTGCTAAAAGAGGGGGCATTTTTACATTCTTCCTGATATTAGTGAAAAAACTTCTAGTTTCTCACCATTAAGTGTGTTAGCTGTAGATTTTTTTTGTAAGTATTCTTTATCAAGTTGAGGAAGTTTCCCTCTATTCCTAGTTCACTGAGAGTTTTTATCATAAATGAGTACTTGAGTTTTATCGAATGATTTTCTGCATCTACTGATATGATCATATCATTTTCATTCATTTTCTTTTATGTTCTTTACCATGTTGCTATGATGGGTTATTATCAAGTGAGTTGAAATAGTCTTGCATACCTGAGATAAATCTCACTTGGTCATGGTGTACAATTCTTTTCATACACTATTAGATTTGACTGCTAATATTTCGTTAAGGAGTTTTACATCTATGATCATAAGAGATATTGGTCTGTAGTTTTCTTGTATTGTCTTTGTCTAGTTTGGGCATTAAGGTGATGCTGGCCTCATAGAATGAGCTAGGAGGTATTATCTCTGCTTCTATATTCTGAAAGAGATTTATAAAATTGGTATTATTTCTTCCTTAAATACTTAGTAGAATTCACCAGTAAACTCATCTGGGCCTGGTGCTTTCTATTTTGGAAGGTTATTAAATATTGATTCAATTTCTTTAATAGATATAGGCCCATTTATTTTGTCTATTTCTTATGTGAGTTTTGACAGATTGTATCTTTAAAGAAATTGGTCAGTTTTATCTGGGTTATCAAATTTGTGGACATAGAGTTTTTCATAACACTTTCTGTTATCCTTTTAATGTCCATGGGAACTGCAGAGATTTTTCCCTCTTTCATTTCTGATAATAGTAATTTATGTCTTCTCTCTTCTTCTTAGTTGCCTGGCTGGAGACTTATTAATTTAATTTGTCTTTTCAAAGAAACAGCTTTTGGTTTCATTGATTTCTACTACTGAGTATATATCTGCTTATATTTTTAATCCATACATTGGGATTTGCATCCCTGAGTAAACATATTTTTGCTGGTATTTGAGTGTTAACGTTTGCTCTAGGCAATACTATAGTTGCAATATTTCAAGTAATTTTTTAACCTACAAAATATCTTTATTGAGGTATAATTGGCAAGTAATAAACTGCACATATTTAACATATACAGTTAAGTTTTGACATATGTATGTATCTGTGAAACTTTTACCCTCAAAAGTTTTCTCTCAAACCTTTTTAATCTCTCCCTCCCTTTTCTCACCCATTCCTTAGCTGTAAGGAATCACTGAACTGATTCTTGACACTATAGATCCGTTTGCATTTTCTATAGTCTTATATAAATGGAATTATACAGTGTGTAGGCTCTTTTGCCTGGCTTCATTCACTCAACATTTTCTTCAGATTCATTTGTGTCGTTGTATGTATTAGTAGTTTCCTTCCTTTTTATTGCTTAGTGGTATTTCATGGTATGGGTATATAGTGGACCCTTTGTATCTGCAGGTTCTGCATCCATGAATTCAGCCAACCATAGACAGAAAGCATATTTTTGCTCTGCAGTTGGTTGAATCTGTAGATGTGCAACCCCTGGATGTGGAGAGCTGACTGTATGGCACTTGAGCATCCACTGATATTGATATCTGTGGGAAGTCTTGGAACCCATCCCCTGCCAATACCAAGGAAGGATGTACTACAGTTTGTTTATCACTCACCTTTTGATGGACATCTAGATTCTTTCCAGTTTTTTTTTTTTAATGAACAATTCATCAGAGACTAAAAAAAAATGTGATAAGAACAATTAACAGTTTGTTTATCACTCACCTTTTGATGGACATCTAGATTCTTTCCAGTTTTTTTTTTTAATGAACAATTCATCAGAGACTAAAAAAAAATGTGATAAGAACAATTAACACAAGATTTATTCTCTTAAATTTTAAGTGTATAATACATTATCATTAATGATATGCAAAATTTTGTATAGCAGATCTCTAGAACTTATTCTTCTGGCTTGACTAAAACTTCGTTCATTAATTAGTAACTACCCATTTCCCTATACTCCTTTCCCTTAAATTTAACTACTTTAGATACCTCCCTAAGTGGAATTGTGTGTTATTTGTTTTTCTGTTGAGTGGCTTGTATCACTTGGTATTATATCCTCAAGTTTCATCCATGTTGTTACATATTGTAAAATGTATATTTTAAAGGCAGTGTAGTAGTTCATTTTAAGCATCTCCTTATTCCTCCCACCCGCCCCAGTAGTCTCTTATGATCCTTTGTATTTCTGTGGTATCATTTGTAATGTCTCCTCTTTGATTTTTTATATTATTTATTTGAATTTTCTCTTTTTTCTTTAGCTAGAGATTTGTTAATTTTATCTTTTTAAAAAAAAACCTCTTTTTTATTTTAAAAAAAGATGGTTTTTTTTTTTTAATCTTTTCTGTGGTTTTCTGTTGTCTATTTTATTTTTGCTCTGATCTTTGTTGTATTCTTCCTTCTACTTTTGGCTTTTTCTATTTCCTTTAGGTTTAATATTAGGTTGTTTGTTGGAGATCTTTTTTTAATGTAGGTGTTTATAGCTATAAATTCTCATTTTAGAACTGTTTTTGCTTCATTCCTTAAGTTATGGAATGCTGTATTTCTAATTTTTGTTTGTCTCATGATATTTTTAAATTTCTCTTTCAACCTAATGGTTGCTCAGGAATGTGTTGTTTTATTTCCACTTATTTGTTTATTTTCCAAATTTTCTCTTATTATTGATTTTCAGTTTTACGCTATTGTGGTTAGAAAGATACTTGATATGATTTTAATTTTCTTAAATTTGTTAGAATTTTTTTTCTGGCTTAACATATGACCCATCCTGGAGAATGTCCTGTGTGTGCTTGAGAGGAATGTGTATTCTGCTGCTGTTGGATGAAATGTTCTCTGTGTTCATGATGTCTATTTGGTCTAAAATGTGGTTCAGGTCAGATATTTCCTTACTGATTTTCTATTAGAATGATCTACACAATGTTGAAAGGACATCGAAGTCCTTTACTGTTATTGTAATGCCATCTACTTCTCCCTTTTGATTTATTAATAATTGCTTTAAATATTTAGGTGCTCTGATGTTGAGTATGTATATAATTGTTATACATCTTCTTGATGGATTAGCCCCTTTATCTTTTTTTTTTTTTTTAAATCTACTTAGTCACTTTATATCTTTTGTTTGGAGAATTTATACTGTTTACATTAAAGGTAATTATTGATACAAAAGGACTTATACTACCATTTCATTAATTGTTTTTGGTTGTTTTGTATATACTTTGTTCTTACTTCCTCTCTTCCTGTCTTCTTTTGTGATTTGATAAATTTTATACTTATATGCTTTGATTCCTTTCTATTTATCTTTTGTTTAAAAACTAGAGGATTTTGCATTTTGGTTACCATGAAGCTAACATAAAAGATCTTACAGTAGTAACAGACTATTTTAAGCTCATAACTTCGATCACACACAAAAAAAAACTTTACACTTTAATCCCCACCCATTTTATGTTTTTGATGTCAGAATATCTTTTTATATTGTGTATTACTTAAATTATTATAGCTTTATTTTTAGTAGTTGTGTCTTTTAGCTTTTTTACCGGAGATATACATATTTATACACTATCATTACATTATTACTGTATTCTGAATTTGACTATGTATTTTCTTACCAGTGAATTTTATCCTTTTATATGTTTTTATGTTACTAATAAACATCTTTTTGTTTCAGCTTGAGGAACTCCCTCTAGCAGTTTTTGTAATGCAGGTGTAATGGTTGGGAACTCTCTGATAGAGTTTAGACACGTTGTCCCCCCAAAGCTCATGTCAAAATCTGATACTCAGCTTGGCAGTTTTGGGAGGTGTTTGGGTCATATGGGTGCATCCCACATGAACAGATTAATGCCCTCCCTGGAGGGGGTTGGTAGTGAGTGGGTTCTCACTCTGTTAGTTCCCACAAGAGCTGGTTGATAAAAGGAACCTGATATCTCTCTTCCCTTCTCTTGTTTCCTTTCACCATGTGATCTTGCAACTTCTGACTGCCTTCTGTTTTCACCATAAATAGAAGCTACCTGAGGCCCATACTAGATGCAGCTGTCCCAGAATTGTGAGCCAAGTAAATCTTTTTTCTTTATAAATTACCCAGTTTCAAGTATATTGTTATAAGTAACAGAAATGGACTAATACACTCCCTCAGCTTTTGTTTGTATGGGCTAGTCTTTATCTTTCCTTCATTTCAGAACAGCTTTGACAACAAAGAATTATTGGTTAGCAGTTTTGTTTGTTTTTTCCTCTTTCAGTACTTTGCATATATCTTCCTGCTTTCTCTTGGTCTGAAGAATTTCTGCTGAGAAATCTGCAGAAAGCTTCACGGATATTCCCTTGCATATGATTAAGTTGCCTGTCAAGATTCTCTTTGTCTTTGATATTTGAGAGTTTGATTATAATATATCTTGGTTTAGTCTTTGAGTTGGATATGATTAGAGACCTCTGTACTTCCTGTACCTGGTTGTTCATGTATTTCTCAGGATTTGGGATTCTTTGGCCATTATTTCTTGAAATAAGTTTTTTTTTCCTTCTTAGACATCCTACATTATGAAGATCTAGAAATTCACGTTTCTCACCTTGTATCTAATCTAGTGTTTCCTTAATTTCAGTGTCTGACATGAGAGGAACTCCTGTTTTGTGAGTGAATGATATATGTAATGATTTGACTCTACGCTATAATTCATGCAATACATGTAATGTATATTAATGTTTTTATATACCAAAAGAGAGGGGGAGAGAGAGAATCTTCTATTGCTGCTTTCTATCTTTGTCCAAGACACTGTCTCCACTTTATTGCAAAAATAAAAATCAGAGTTACAATTTGATTATTTGAAAATATTTTTGGAAAAATGATAAATATCCAAATATTTTTAAAACACTATTTTTGGAGGATATGTGTGAATAAAGCTAATAATATGGACTATATTATATGTATAGAAAAATACAGCATACTTAAATTTGTTGATATCCATAGCAGGTTGATAATTTGCACATGGAGTTATATCTTTTTATTGTATATCTATTTTCATATATGTCATGATTTTTAAAAAAATATATGAGACAATGCTGTTAGTTACCTGTTCCTCTCATTGAGAAACATTTCATGAATGATTTTCCAGGCCAAAATATTTCTCTGTAATATTCTACAAATAGCTACATACTATTTTCTTCAAAATAAATCTTAAATTTATTTAATGTATTATTTTCTCATTAGGTTGTATGCAGTATAATGCTTCAGTGCTTACATTTAAAATGTATGCATTTTTCATTAACTCATACCAGCAAATATTGAGATTACAAAGGGCTTAGTCAAATCAATCAATTTATCTGTGTATATAAGTATGTCACTATCTCTACTCATCTAAATACTAAAGAAGCAAATAACTCAGGTATATTAAGTCTTATCTGTGTAGGAAACCAGCCAGTGAGAAAAGACGTCTAATTTAGCAGTCATCACTCTGTAATCCCAAGTTCACTTTTCCCAGGTATTTGCCCCACTTTTATAGCAACTCCTATTATGCTGTCCTCCAGAGAGGCATTGATCCCTTTTTAATGCTTTGATGAAAGCTTGATTGAGATAACCTTCCTTTGGATCATTCTTATCTCAGCTTGATATTAAATACTAAGACAGTAGAGAAATACTAAATGAGAATCAATACTCCACAGTTTAAGTACAACCTAACTTATGACATACATAGCTACATGGTTACCAGAATGTTATTCTTTCTTATTCTTTTTTTTTCTTATGTAACTTCTATTTTATTTTTATTGGTTATATTCATGAGATACAAGGCTGATTGTCACCCCTCGTGTCCTAGATGTGAAGGTCAGATCCATACTGGCAGCATGCCAATTGCCACAAATTTTGGTTGTACCCTGTCTCCCCCACCCGTTTATCCCCAACCTCCCTCCCCCTCCCCCTTTCCCCCACTCCACTTTGTATCACTAGGTATGTTCTCTCCTTCTGCAAGTCCAACACATGACTGTGGTATTTCCTTCCTTCTTTCTCTCTTAGCTCCCACTTAAGATTGAGTACATGCAGTATTTATCCCTCTGTGCTTTGCTTATTTCACTCAACATAAGTTTCCCCAAGGTCATCCATGTTGTTGCAAATGGGACTGTAAAGCTATGGCTGGAGCTTGGTCTCATAGACCCCTCGAGCCCATTGTCCACACTGGGTCACAAACCCTTCACAGGCAGGTCTATGAGCTAGGTAATAGGAAAAGGTCCTTGGAGCTGTGTGAGAAGAAATAATAGGCTTTATTCAGAGCTAGGAGCAGCCAACCTAATATGGCTTCCTGGAGCATCCTCTAGAACCTTCACGCACATGTACCATTCCTCCTTTTTCAGTCAAGTCCATAATTCCCCCCAAAAAACCTGGGTGCACATACACAATCACACTGGACAACAACAAAAGAACACCTGTGCACATGCGCATACCCACCTCAGATGCTCAGCAAGACTCCAAACATCTGAGGCACCCTGACCGTTTTCCTTATATTTTCCCAACAATCCACCCCTTCAGGGTCCCTCGCCATACAATCTATGCATTCAGAATGTTCTGCGATGTTCCCTTAGGGAGGATAAATGACTCTTGCATTCATATAACCTATTGTCTGTTCAGTATGCCTTAAGGCTTGTCCTGTAGTTCTGTCCTTTCAACTATTAGCCACACATGTCCAGTTAGTAGTCATCGTTGGTGTGATTTTCCATGGGAATCCTGTAGTCATACTGATGGGAAGTTCAACACATATTCAGCAGGCTGGCAAATTGATCATGTGACTCTGGTGTGGTCCCTGCAGCCAGAACACTATGGGTGAAAAGACATAAGGGTTATTGGTACTGATAGGGGAAGTTCTCACCCCTCTGGTAAGATACATGCCAATTTGCCATCCTGAGAAAGGATGGTTGTAGGAATAGGTATCTTACGTGGTTTATGATGCCATACTTTATCTGCTAACACTGTTGGATCTGTAGGTTCTACATGTAACAGTATAGGTGAACTCATAATTGGCCATGATGATAATACAAATGTGCTCTTTGGAATAGAGCACTTATCTGTTGCATGCCATGTTATCTTTACTCGAGGACGCCAGGTGACACTTGCAAGCCTTCCTCTAATCCTTTCCCCCAAGGCCCTATTAGACCTACCCAGCGTATATGGAGGTCTTCTGTTCTCCAAGGCCATTCCCATTGCACTGCCTGTCCCTGTTGCAAACAGGTTGGGGCCAGTAAGAGAATATTTCCATTCTTGCCATATCCGGGCTTCAAAAGCTTATCTTTAGTAGTGACTTGCAGTTGTATAGGTGCTTCAGCCCTATGCAACAGAGCTTCCACTGGAGAGGGCCAGCCCTTGCAGGGTCTCTCATTTAGAATTCTGACTGTTGGCCACAACCGTGTGTGTGTGTTTACCTTGGGGCTTACACAAAATCTTACAATTGTAAGCTGATAAAGCCTTAAGTTCAGTACATACAAAAACTCTACACTTTAACTTGTCACAATTAATATCTATTAATAGTGTAA
>NW_007729546.1:207702-225509 GCF_000696425.1 Galeopterus variegatus | reverse complement strand
CCCAGATTCTGCCTCTCATATGAACATGTTGTTGGACTTTAGCTGTCTTCTTTGATGTTAGGCTCAAATGGTAGAAACACCCCCTGAGTTACAGAATTCCCATGTTCTTATAATCAATTACAGTGAGCAGAAATTCTCTCATCAATGAAAGGAGGCCTTGCTTTTTCAGTGGGAATCTCTAGTCCTTCTCTTCCATGGAGTAGATCATCCCCTTGGGCAGCTATAGTTACTTTTTTTTTTAATATACTGTTGTATTTCCCAGTAATCCATAACATCTCTGACACCCTTGCATTTATTTCACAAGACTTATATTTTATCATCTCTACATCTCGCTTCTGGTATATCATCTACCTACAATGACTACATCATCTTTGTTTATTGAAATTTTAGCCATCATTCTCATTTCATGTAAAAGCTATCTTGGGTACACAGTCTTTCCTGATCCTTTCATTTGACTCTGTCTGTTCATCCCTCCCCCACCAAAGACGAAACAGCTGGAGGTAATTGCATCTGCCCCAGAATTTCCACAGCTTTTAAATTTACCCTTCCTATGACAACTTACAGTTTGTACAGTCATTCTCACTATACCTGTCTTTATTCTCTCAAGTCAGAGCTTTAGCAAGATAGTGATTATTATATCAATTAAAATGCTTTGAGTTTCCAAGAAATGGGAGAGTCAACTAAAATTGGCTTATACTGTAAACATTTGTAGTCTCATTTAATAGAAGTTTTCAACTAATAGAGGGTTGCAATGTTACTTAATTCAACTGTTCAACAATTCTGGTTCTGGAGATCTTTTTCTATGAATCTCTTGGTTTTCTCCTCATGAATCCAAGACAGTTGCCACAGCTTCAAACAACACCTTCTCAGAGGTCAACATTTGAGGGGGGAAGGACAGAGCCAAACCTATTGCACCTATAAGTCTGCTTTTTATCTGGGAAGAAACTCTTTCACAAAATCTCACTGAGAGTTCCTCTAATGTCTCATTAGCCAGGACTAATTCGGATGCCCGCCCCAACCAATTGCTGGCAAAGAGAAATGGGATTATCACTATTGGTTTAGAGCAATCAAAGTTTAAACCAACGACACGTATCCCCTGGGGCTGAGGGAGGGGGCCGTCTTTGCTGAGCACTTTGCCATCTGGCTGACTGCTAAATAAAATTGGAGTTGTATTAGCAATCAAGGAGGAAATGTCTATTAGACAGACTCAAGAATAATTGAAATATATTGAGTCTGTGTTCAGTATATGAAAGAATATTTGCCACCGCTTGGACTTAGCTATCTCTGCATTTCTCACAATGACTGGCAAGATGTCATTTGGACAGAGTTGCTTATTGAACAAAATTGATTCATTTATTTTATTCAACAAATACTTATTAAATATCTACCATATAATAGACACTGTTCCAGAAGTTAGTTAAATAATGGTGAGTAAAATCAGATGCAATCTGACATTAATATAAAAATAATAGCTAAACTTCCTATGTGCAGGTAGAATGCTAAAAACTTTACAGGCATTATCTTATTCTTCAAACAACTCTGTTGGATAAGTTCTATAAAAATCACCACTTTCCTGGTGAAAAAACTGTGACCCCACAGAGTAAAGAATTTTGACCAAGGTAAAAATTCAAGCAAAGTTTTGTTTGAATCTTTTTGAAATAAAGTGTGTGTGTGTATGATAGATAGAATGATAGAGATATAGGTAGTAGAATGACAGATGGATAGACTCGTTTATTGGATGACTGAGTCCTGTGACTTTCTTCTGATGTGAAGGGCATCTTTTACTGTGTTCTCTCAGCCTTTCTTAAACTCCATGAAAGCTCTTTTTATCTTATGTTTAGAATTTGGGGACCAAGATTGTTTATCTGAATGGCATTTTAGATGATGATTCTCTCCTCCTATTCTGTGACCTTACTACCCGAAATGTCCTTCTCTGGCAGCTGGTGCACCAATGGGCAGGAACTGACTAGCTGCTGCCTGCCTTGGATGGGTATGGGCTTTCTAGTTTGCCAGGAAAACAAGTACTCTTATAGCTGATTACTTTTCTCATTTTAGATATCTGCTGTGTTAGTCAGCATCTGCTATAGCAGGAAACTACAATATTTTAGTGACTTCCCATAGCAAACATTTATTTCTTGCTCACATCATGTGAGTCCTGCAGCTGAGCTGGAGCTTTTCCAGGCAGGGCTGGCTTCATAGATGTGTGACCTGGATGGTTACATAGGACCCTATGCTAAAAAGCATCCTGCATTTGTTTTAATGTTCTGCTCTCATTGTCTTAAAATTCTTAATTTTTGAACAAGAGACTCTAGGTTTTCATTTTTCACCAGGTCCCATAAATTATGTAGCCAGTCTGTTTCCACTTTCTGCCTATCTTCTCATTTAGGGCTCAGCATGAAGGAGCAGCCACTGCTGAGGTATGCTATTCCCATGGCAGAGGACAGAAGGTCTTTGGACCAGGCACACACCACAGGATGTCTCTTATAGCCTCCATAGAAACTGGCACGTGGCATATGGCCATTTTCCATAGGTCAGATAAGTCACATGCCCAAGCTCAAAGCCATAGTTTTGGAGAAGTATGCTTCACCTCAAGAAAAGACTTATTATACCAGTTTAATTCTACACTGGAATTTGTCAGCCTTAAGGTAATGTCAAATTCCATTCCTACATATCTGATATCCCATCTAGAGCAAATGTTCTAGGCTCAGTTGGATAAAATGGTCATTGGTAATGTCACTGGAAGTGTACAATAATATTAAACGGCAGCTAATCAGTTTACCAAAAGTTCATAGTTTAGTCTTTAAAAGGTAGGAAACTCCGATGTGTTGGCTATATTGCTTGTAACAATTTTTCCCTTGTTCAAACTGAAGACCAATTTGAGTCTTATTCAAAGTGTGCCTTGGGTCATTTTACTGCGTGTAAGTATTAATTTGTCTTCATCATGGGTGTAGTTTTTTTCCACTTGGTTTTTCAAGCAAAAATGATAAAATTAAATAAATCAATGGACTGTTTAGCTCTACTGTTAAATTTTTTTTGGTAGGATATTATTGCTTCTTAATTAATTGAGTATTTAATGTATTTAATTCTCTTGTGACCTAGAGAAGCTTCTGTCATGACATATAACCCATCTGCAATATCAGAATCTAATTTTAGGCTTCATTATAATGATAGAGATGAGGATTTGGGCTTTATGAATAACTTTATAAAAAGAATATATAGACTGTTTTGTACATAAAATCCTGCTGTTACACAAGAATTTTTTTTTGAGAATCTCCAGAGGTTTCTACATTACTGAAAAACCTATAATTCACACATAAGATACATTTCTAAATCTCAATAGAGGTTGCAAAGTTGGGGAGGGCAGCCCTAGGCCACATTTGAAGTGTCACTGAGATCACAGAAGAGAATGAGTAGTGATGGGGCTGAGGCCTGTGAGGAAGGAAGCACACGTCTGTAGGGTTGTTGGATCAAAAAATCTGGCCAAGAATTTATACTGAACCATAATTACAATTTCAGTATTGAGTTTCTGAAACCTGTCTGTATGTGATCTTAGTACTAACACCTTAAGGAAGTACTTATGATAACTCTGACCACCTTCACTTGTATCATGCCATCAGGTATCCAAGGGAGACCACCTCATGAGCTCAATACAACAACCAGGTACCTTAGGCAGCCTCAGTATTACTGATATTTCTATTACACAAATAAGAAAATAAAAATTCAGAGGTCATACAGCAAGCATAGGGCAAAAACTTTGCTTCTGCTGGGGTCTAAGTTATATCTGGTGGAAACTATAGAATTACCTCTGTGAGTAATCTATATACAGGTAACTCAACCAGGTGTGCAGGCTTCGGGTTTAGAGAGACCTGGGTTTGAATCCTGTGTACTCTGATTGGGCTGTTATAACAAAATGCCATAGACTGGTGGCTAAAAACAACATTTATTTCTCACAGTTCTGTAGGCTGGGAAGTTCAAGGTCAAGCTGCCAGCCAGTTTGGCTCCTGGTGAGGGCCCTGTTCCTGGTTTGCAGATGACTGCCTTATTTTTGTATGGCAGGGGAAGAAAGAGAGGAAGCAAACTCTCTGGTGTCTGATTTTATAAGGGCACTAAATCTCATCATTAGAAACTCACCCTCATGATCTCATCTAAACCTAATTACCTCCCCAAAGCTCCATCTCCAAATATCATCATGTTGAGGATTAGAGCTTCAACATATAAATTTGGGGACAGGGGTGTACACATATTCAGTCCATTACAACTCCTAACTCTGCCACTCACTAGCTTGGAGACCTGTGGTAAATTACATGAATTACCCCAATTTCCTCAATCATGTGGGAATAATAGTGCATGCTTTGGGAAGTAGTTATGGAGATTATGTGAAATAAGGCACGGAAAGTATTTAGCCTGGTTCCCAGAACATACTATTAATGGAGATCCCTGCAGTAAGCTTTCTACACTATTTTGAACAAATTAAGAAATTAAAAACAAGCAAACAAAAAACTAGAGACCAAAGTAGCCTTTTATATACTGCTAAAGGCCAGGTTAGAAAATATGGCTTTAGATCTGATCACCAAATGTACTTGCTAATAAGCAAACAGACTCGGGACTGGTGCTACCAAAGAAGGGAAAGGAAGAGTGAAATGGGATGTTCTTAGTTACTGTAGCCAAATTTGTCAATCAGAAAAATCTCTCAACTACTCCAAGAACAAAGTGAATAAAGGAGTGGAGATGGCTCAGGGGTTATTCTGATTGAGCTGCCATCATAAGAAATGAATATTGGGAATGGAGAATATTCACAGCTAATGTAATTTCTCATCAAATCCTACTATTATTGTTACTAGAATTTATGTAGGAGATTAAAGAGTATACTGAAACATCCATGACTAAAATGCCCCCAGTGTTAACACAAAGCCTGAAATCATCTCCTGGGTTATCAGTATTCTGTGATGATGCTGCCTTTCAGATGGGGTTAAAAAAAGTCTTACTATCAGAATGGGTTACATGAACAAGCTAATTTGTGTGCATGTCTTATCTCTTAAACTATAGATTTCTTTAGAAGCAAAAATTTGTCTAATGCATCTTTGTATTTCCTACAGTATCTTGCAAATCTTTGTCAATAATTACTACACTGATTGCTCATCTAGCTATGAATTTTACAGCTTACAAAGCACTTTTGTGTTGATGATCTCATTTGATCTTTTCACCAGTCCTGAGAGTGAGGGAGGGAGGGAGGGAGAAAGGGGAGAGGTTAGTCACCTCATTTCACATCTGAGGATATTGAGGCCCATAGCAACTGTGTGACTTGTCCAGCTAATGAAGCAGAGTGCCAACATTTGATTCTGGAACTAAAATGTAGGTCACTGACTTTTAATGCAGTGTTCTTTCCAGTAACATTTTTTATTTTATCTGAATGGAACTGATTGCGCCAGACCTAGTTGATCTAATGTGTCATCCTTAGAGTTCCAGCAGTGTTCCTAAGACAAGACAAACTCCTCAGACTTGCAGGGTTTTGAGGCTTGCTTCTCTGAGAGTTTCTGCTGATACCTCTGCCATTTGTTATGAATATGGGTTGTCATGGTAATGGGAGTAAGGGGGGCTGATGGATAGAACCAAATGTGGAAGTGAATATGATTGTTGTAAAGGGAGAAGGCATTGTATGGTCAGTAATATCTCTTATGGGTCTGTATACCTAAATCATTTCTCAGAGAGCCAATTTTTACAGCAAAACTAAAATAAGTTACTTTTTGCCATGAACACCATTAGTTAGAAATATATCACTATGTTAGTAACCCCAATCATACCCTGTAGTATAATGGAAAAAGATAATGTGGTAGGCAGAACAATGCCTCTCCACCCCGATATGCCCAGGCTCGAATCCATGAAAGACGAGAATATGTTTCCTCCCATGGCAAAAGGGACTTGTAAGTTAAGAATCGTTGAGATAGGGAGCTTTTGGGGGTTTATCTAGATAGGTCCAATATAATAACAAAGATCCTTCTAAGTGAAAGAGGGAGGCAGGGGAGTCAGAGAAGAATGTGATGAAAATGAGCTTCCTTCCATGAGGCAAAGAAGGTAGATGGCCTCTAGAAGCTAGAAAAGTCGAGGAAACAGATTTTCCCCTGGAGCCACAAGAAGGAAAACAGAAGAAATGCAGCCCTGCTATCACCCTGGTTTTGGCCCCGAGATACACATTTCAGATTTCTGACCTCTAGAACTGTAAGGTAATAAATTTGTGTTGTTTATTGCCACAAAATATTTTTTTGTGGTTTTTTTTTTTTTTGACAGCAACAACAGGAAACTGATATAGACAGAGTGAATTTTAAATTTTGTTTTCAATGACTCTATCTCTGTGACCTCACCACTGGGTTTGCAAGTATGGGGGTTAAGAAGGCAGTAGGACCCCAGCTTCTGGAAGGAGGTTGAGTCAGAGCTGAGTAGGGCTCAAGTAATTTAATTATCTTTATAAATTGAGCATTTTTGTAGGTGAAGTGGATAATATTCTATGTAGTTGCCTGTATGGAGTCTGAAAAGGAGAAATTGATTACTAAGAAAACAGAAAAGTCCTGTGTGACTTGATGTGGAGCATTTCAGTTAGATGGCAGAGGGAGGTTAATGAGAAGTAAAATTGTAAAGTATTTGGGGTCCATGTTTTACAGCTTCTTCAAGTACCTCCTGAGATGAGAGCTTGACTTTCATGATAGAAGGTCATTCAAGCTTGTGAACAAGGTATTGCCATGGCATGAAAAAATTAAAAAGGGACTAGAGGGAGAAAAAAGTTTGCTCCTTCCTCCCAGGTAGTGCACCAAATTATGATCCTATTAACATCTTCCTGGCATGAAAAGAGAATAAAAAAAATCCCACTGGCTTCACTTATTTTTTTTAAGTAAGGACTTTTTGTTTTTTAGAGCAGTTTTAGATTCACAGCAAAATTAAGCAAAAGTACAGAGAGTTCCTGTATATCCCTTACCCCACACATGCACAGCCCCTCCATTACCAACATCCTCCACCAGAGTGGTACGTTTGTTACAATTAATGGTCCTATCTTGACATAATTTTATCACCCAGAATCCTTAGTTTACATTAGAGTTCACTCTAAGTGTCGCATTTTCTGTGGGTTTGGACATGTATCTACCATTATGTTATCATGCAGAGTAGTTTTAGTGTCCTAAAAATCCTCTGTGCTCTGCCTATTTATCCCACCCTCCCTACTAACTGCTAGCAACCACTGAAGTTTTTACTGTTTCCATAATTTTTTTTGCCTATTCCATAAAGGGCAGTAAGGAGAGGGGACATCTTTTTTTTTTTTTTTTTTGTAATTGAAGCATAATCAATTATACATATTTGGGGGGTACTGCATCGATTACCACCATCCGTGTACGTGTATGATCAAGTCAATATTATTAGCATATTGATTTTTACAAACTGTAATTATTCTTTATGTCCCTTACCAAATCTCTCCCCTCTCCTACCTGTAGTAGCCACAGATTTGTTCTGTCCTGAAAGATCAGTGTATTATTGTGAGCCTTCCTTCCTTCCTTTTCTTCCTTCATAAGTGGGTGCTAAAAGAGGGGGCATTTTTACATTCTTCCTGATATTAGTGAAAAAACTTCTAGTTTCTCACCATTAAGTGTGTTAGCTGTAGATTTTTTTTGTAAGTATTCTTTATCAAGTTGAGGAAGTTTCCCTCTATTCCTAGTTCACTGAGAGTTTTTATCATAAATGAGTACTTGAGTTTTATCGAATGATTTTCTGCATCTACTGATATGATCATATCATTTTCATTCATTTTCTTTTATGTTCTTTACCATGTTGCTATGATGGGTTATTATCAAGTGAGTTGAAATAGTCTTGCATACCTGAGATAAATCCCACTTGGTCATGGTGTACAATTCTTTTCATACACTATTAGATTTGACTGCTAATATTTCGTTAAGGAGTTTTACATCTATGATCATAAGAGATATTGGTCTGTAGTTTTCTTGTATTGTCTTTGTCTAGTTTGGGCATTAAGGTGATGCTGGCCTCATAGAATGAGCTAGGAGGTATTATCTCTGCTTCTATATTCTGAAAGAGATTTATAAAATTGGTATTATTTCTTCCTTAAATACTTAGTAGAATTCACCAGTAAACTCATCTGGGCCTGGTGCTTTCTATTTTGGAAGGTTATTAAATATTGATTCAATTTCTTTAATAGATATAGGCCCATTTATTTTGTCTATTTCTTATGTGAGTTTTGACAGATTGTATCTTTAAAGAAATTGGTCAGTTTTATCTGGGTTATCAAATTTGTGGACATAGAGTTTTTCATAACACTTTCTGTTATCCTTTTAATGTCCATGGGAACTGTAGAGATTTTTCCCTCTTTCATTTCTGATAATAGTAATTTATGTCTTCTCTCTTCTTCTTAGTTGCCTGGCTGGAGACTTATTAATTTAATTTGTCTTTTCAAAGAAACAGCTTTTGGTTTCATTGATTTCTACTACTGAGTATATATCTGCTTATATTTTTAATCCATACATTGGGATTTGCATCCCTGAGTAAACATATTTTTGCTGGTATTTGAGTGTTAACGTTTGCTCTAGGCAATACTATAGTTGCAATATTTCAAGTAATTTTTTAACCTACAAAATATCTTTATTGAGGTATAATTGGCAAGTAATAAACTGCACATATTTAACATATACAGTTAAGTTTTGACATATGTATGTATCTGTGAAACTTTTACCCTCAAAAGTTTTCTCTCAAACCTTTTTAATCTCTCCCTCCCTTTTCTCACCCATTCCTTAGCTGTAAGGAATCACTGAACTGATTCTTGACACTATAGATCCGTTTGCATTTTCTATAGTCTTATATAAATGGAATTATACAGTGTGTAGGCTCTTTTGCCTGGCTTCATTCACTCAACATTTTCTTCAGATTCATTTGTGTCGTTGTATGTATTAGTAGTTTCCTTCCTTTTTATTGCTTAGTGGTATTTCATGGTATGGGTATATAGTGGACCCTTTGTATCTGCAGGTTCTGCATCCATGAATTCAGCCAACCATAGACAGAAAGCATATTTTTGCTCTGCAGTTGGTTGAATCTGTAGATGTGCAACCCCTGGATGTGGAGAGCTGACTGTATGGCACTTGAGCATCCACTGATATTGATATCTGTGGGAAGTCTTGGAACCCATCCCCTGCCAATACCAAGGAAGGATGTACTACAATTTGTTTATCACTCACCTTTTGATGGACATCTAGATTCTTTCCAGTTTTTTTTTTTTAATGAACAATTCATCAGAGACTAAAAAAAAATGTGATAAGAACAATTAACACAAGATTTATTCTCTTAAATTTTAAGTGTATAATACATTATCATTAATGATATGCAAAATTTTGTATAGCAGATCTCTAGAACTTATTCTTCTGGCTTGACTAAAACTTCGTTCATTAATTAGTAACTACCCATTTCCCTATACTCCTTTCCCTTAAATTTAACTACTTTAGATACCTCCCTAAGTGGAATTGTGTGTTATTTGTTTTTCTGTTGAGTGGCTTGTATCACTTGGTATTATATCCTCAAGTTTCATCCATGTTGTTACATATTGTAAAATGTATATTTTAAAGGCAGTGTAGTAGTTCATTTTAAGCATCTCCTTATTCCTCCCACCCGCCCCAGTAGTCTCTTATGATCCTTTGTATTTCTGTGGTATCATTTGTAATGTCTCCTCTTTGATTTTTTATATTATTTATTTGAATTTTCTCTTTTTTCTTTAGCTAGAGATTTGTTAATTTTATCTTTTTAAAAAAAAACCTCTTTTTTATTTTAAAAAAAGATGGTTTTTTTTTTTTAATCTTTTCTGTGGTTTTCTGTTGTCTATTTTATTTTTGCTCTGATCTTTGTTGTATTCTTCCTTCTACTTTTGGCTTTTTCTATTTCCTTTAGGTTTAATATTAGGTTGTTTGTTGGAGATCTTTTTTTAATGTAGGTGTTTATAGCTATAAATTCTCATTTTAGAACTGTTTTTGCTTCATTCCTTAAGTTATGGAATGCTGTATTTCTAATTTTTGTTTGTCTCATGATATTTTTAAATTTCTCTTTCAACCTAATGGTTGCTCAGGAATGTGTTGTTTTATTTCCACTTATTTGTTTATTTTCCAAATTTTCTCTTATTATTGATTTTCAGTTTTACGCTATTGTGGTTAGAAAGATACTTGATATGATTTTAATTTTCTTAAATTTGTTAGAATTTTTTTTCTGGCTTAACATATGACCCATCCTGGAGAATGTCCTGTGTGTGCTTGAGAGGAATGTGTATTCTGCTGCTGTTGGATGAAATGTTCTCTGTGTTCATGATGTCTATTTGGTCTAAAATGTGGTTCAGGTCAGATATTTCCTTACTGATTTTCTATTAGAATGATCTACACAATGTTGAAAGGACATCGAAGTCCTTTACTGTTATTGTAATGCCATCTACTTCTCCCTTTTGATTTATTAATAATTGCTTTAAATATTTAGGTGCTCTGATGTTGAGTATGTATATAATTGTTATACATCTTCTTGATGGATTAGCCCCTTTATCTTTTTTTTTTTTTTTAAATCTACTTAGTCACTTTATATCTTTTGTTTGGAGAATTTATACTGTTTACATTAAAGGTAATTATTGATACAAAAGGACTTATACTACCATTTCATTAATTGTTTTTGGTTGTTTTGTATATACTTTGTTCTTACTTCCTCTCTTCCTGTCTTCTTTTGTGATTTGATAAATTTTATACTTATATGCTTTGATTCCTTTCTATTTATCTTTTGTTTAAAAACTAGAGGATTTTGCATTTTGGTTACCATGAAGCTAACATAAAAGATCTTACAGTAGTAACAGACTATTTTAAGCTCATAACTTCGATCACACACAAAAAAAAACTTTACACTTTAATCCCCACCCATTTTATGTTTTTGATGTCAGAATATCTTTTTATATTGTGTATTACTTAAATTATTATAGCTTTATTTTTAGTAGTTGTGTCTTTTAGCTTTTTTACCGGAGATATACATATTTATACACTATCATTACATTATTACTGTATTCTGAATTTGACTATGTATTTTCTTACCAGTGAATTTTATCCTTTTATATGTTTTTATGTTACTAATAAACATCTTTTTGTTTCAGCTTGAGGAACTCCCTCTAGCAGTTTTTGTAATGCAGGTGTAATGGTTGGGAACTCTCTGATAGAGTTTAGACACGTTGTCCCCCCAAAGCTCATGTCAAAATCTGATACTCAGCTTGGCAGTTTTGGGAGGTGTTTGGGTCATATGGGTGCATCCCACATGAACAGATTAATGCCCTCCCTGGAGGGGGTTGGTAGTGAGTGGGTTCTCACTCTGTTAGTTCCCACAAGAGCTGGTTGATAAAAGGAACCTGATATCTCTCTTCCCTTCTCTTGTTTCCTTTCACCATGTGATCTTGCAACTTCTGACTGCCTTCTGTTTTCACCATAAATAGAAGCTACCTGAGGCCCATACTAGATGCAGCTGTCCCAGAATTGTGAGCCAAGTAAATCTTTTTTCTTTATAAATTACCCAGTTTCAAGTATATTGTTATAAGTAACAGAAATGGACTAATACACTCCCTCAGCTTTTGTTTGTATGGGCTAGTCTTTATCTTTCCTTCATTTCAGAACAGCTTTGACAACAAAGAATTATTGGTTAGCAGTTTTGTTTGTTTTTTCCTCTTTCAGTACTTTGCATATATCTTCCTGCTTTCTCTTGGTCTGAAGAATTTCTGCTGAGAAATCTGCAGAAAGCTTCACGGATATTCCCTTGCATATGATTAAGTTGCCTGTCAAGATTCTCTTTGTCTTTGATATTTGAGAGTTTGATTATAATATATCTTGGTTTAGTCTTTGAGTTGGATATGATTAGAGACCTCTGTACTTCCTGTACCTGGTTGTTCATGTATTTCTCAGGATTTGGGATTCTTTGGCCATTATTTCTTGAAATAAGTTTTTTTTTCTTTTTACTTTCTCTCTTCAAAAATTTCATGGAAAGATTTGTATTATCTTTTAATTTTATTTTTCCATGAATTTTTTGAAGTATCTTTGTATAATTCAAATATTTCTTGTTTTGATGCTGTTCTATAAATCCTATAAGCTTTCTTTATTCCTTCTATTTATTTATTTTTCTCTTCTGACTGTATTTTTTCAACAACATGTTTTGGAGTTTACAGATTCTTTTTTCTACTTGAGCAGTTCTGCTGTCGGCACTCTATTGCATTATCCATTTCATTCACTGTATTCTTTAGTTCCTGTCTTTCTGTTTGGTTCTTCTTTATATTTTCAATCTCTCTGATGGACTTTTCATTTTGTTATTCTATTGGTTTTCTGATATTGTTGAATTTTCTCTCTGTGTTCTCTTGAAGTTTACTAGCATCCTTAAAAATTATTATTATTATTGTCATTATTATTATATATTTTTCCAGCTGTCCATTATGGAGATCTGAACCCTTGACCTTGGTGTTACAAGTCCATGCTGTAAACAACTGAGCTAAATATCCAGCCAAAGAAATTATTTTGAATTCATTTTTGAACAATGTGTTGCTCTCCATTTGTTTGGGGTCTGTTACTAAAAATTATTGTATTCTTTTGGTGGTGTTATGTTTCCTTGTTTTTGTTGTTGCCTTGCATGACTGTCTGCACAGTTGATGAAGCAGTCACCTCTTTGGAATTTACAAACTGGTTTTGGTTAAGAAAGGACTTCCCTTGTGGGTGGGTGCAAGGGTGCCTCTGGGTGGGATGCAGTGGTTCTAGTGAGTGCACAGCAGTGTATAGTCTCCATGTAGCTGTGTCAACTGAAAGCTGCATTGGTTAAGATTTCAGAGATCTTTAATGGCCAGGGTTTTGGACATTTTCAGAGGCAGCAGAGGATGTTGAGGTCTTTGGTGATGGCTACTGGGTTCTCCCCAATCTGTTATTCTTCTACCAGGGAAGTTGTGGTTGAGGGGATCCCTTTTAGTGCTAGGTCTAACTTTCAGGCGTGTGTGCAGTGGCACCAGTATCTAATATGTATTAACTGTAGAGATGTTTTGGAGACAGGGTCTGAAGCATGGGTGCACACCAAGAAGCCAATGCTCTAGGGTCCAGAGTGGCAGTGGCACTAGTGCCTGGGGTGCAGGTGTCCCCACTGCCACACTGGTAATAATATGTTTATGGAGCAGCTAAGAAACAAATTTCTATAGCACAGGAGTGTGCAGAGCTATAGCAGCTCCAGGGCTCAGGGAATGGGCTAGCCTGTAGCAACAGTGGCTCCAGCGTCTGAGGCTCAAATGTACACAGAGCACCTGCATCATTTTGAATTCCTATCAACAGTGTTTAGGGTTTCAGTTTTTCCACATTCTAGTCAACACATGTTATATTTGTTTCTTTGCTAATAGCTATTCTGATAGACTAAGTTTATATTTCATTTTGGTTTTGATATGCATTTCCCCAATTACATTTCCTAATTTTTCTTTGTGTTTTGTTCATTTTTTATTTATATGCTTTGATTCTTTTGTCTTTTTTCTTTTGTGTAACTTTTATAGGTATTGTGTGTGTGTGTGTGTGTGTGTGTTTACCTTGGGGCTTACACAAAATCTTACAATTGTAAGCTGATAAAGCCTTAAGTTCAGTACATACAAAAACTCTACACTTTAACTTGTCACAATTAATATCTATTAATAATGTAACTTTTAACATATTTTTACTTATACTTTTGTCTTTCAACAATTGTACTAGAATTAAAAGTGATTTAGCAACAACCGTTAAACTAAAACAGTAGTCTGTACTTGTCTATATATTTACCTTTACCTATGAGTTTCATACTTTCTTATAACATTATGTTGCTGTTCAATGTCTTTTCATTTAAACTTGAAGAATTCCCTTTAGTTTTTCTTGTAAGGCAGATCTGGTTTTTATGAACTCCCTCAGATTTTGTGTATTTGGGAAAGTTTTTGTATCTTTCATTTTTGAAGGCTAGTTTTTCCAGGTATAGTATTCTTTTTTTTATATTGGTTATGAACATTCATGCGATACAGAGCTGATTGTCCCCCCTCATGCCCTAGATGTGAAGACCAGATCTATACTGGCAGCAAGCCCTATACCATAAATTGCAATTGTACCCCATGTCCCCCACCTGATTATCCCCAACCTCCCTCCCCCTCCCCCTTTCCCCCACTCCACTTTGTATCACTAGGTATGTTCTCTCCTTCTGCAAGTCCAACACATGACTGTGGTATTTCCTTCCTTCTTTCTCTCTTAGCTCCCACTTAAGATTGAGTACATGCAGTATTTATCCCTCTGTGCTTTGCTTATTTCACTCAACATAAGTTTCCCCAAGGTCATCCATGTTGTTGCAAATGGGACTGTAAAGCTATGGCTGGAGCTTGGTCTCATAGACCCCTCGAGCCCATTGTCCACACTGGGTCACAAACCCTTCACAGGCAGGTCTATGAGCTAGGTAATAGGAAAAGGTCCTTGGAGCTGTGTGAGAAGAAATAATAGGCTTTATTCAGAGCTAGGAGCAGCCAACCTAATATGGCTTCCTGGAGCATCCTCTAGAACCTTCACGCACATGTACCATTCCTCCTTTTTCAGTCAAGTCCATAATTCCCCCCAAAAAACCTGGGTGCACATACACAATCACACTGGACAACAACAAAAGAACACCTGTGCACATGCGCATACCCACCTCAGATGCTCAGCAAGACTCCAAACATCTGAGGCACCCTGACCGTTTTCCTTATATTTTCCCAACAATCCACCCCTTCAGGGTCCCTCGCCATACAATCTATGCATTCAGAATGTTCTGCGATGTTCCCTTAGGGAGGATAAATGACTCTTGCATTCATATAACCTATTGTCTGTTCAGTATGCCTTAAGGCTTGTCCTGTAGTTCTGTCCTTTCAACTATTAGCCACACATGTCCAGTTAGTAGTCATCGTTGGTGTGATTTTCCATGGGAATCCTGTAGTCATACTGATGGGAAGTTCAACACATATTCAGCAGGCCGGCAAATTGATCATGTGACTCTGGTGTGGTCCCTGCAGCCAGAACACTATGGGTGAAAAGACATAAGGGTTATTGGTACTGATAGGGGAAGTTCTCACCCCTCTGGTAAGATACATGCCAATTTGCCATCCTGAGAAAGGATGGTTGTAGGAATAGGTATCTTACGTGGTTTATGATGTCATACTTTATCTGCTAACACTGTTGGATCTGTAGGTTCTACATGTAACAGTATAGGTGAACTCATAATTGGCCATGATGATAATACAAATGTGCCCTTTGGAATAGAGCACTTATCTGTTGCATGCCATGTTATCTTTACTCGAGGACGCCAGGTGACACTTGCAAGCCTTCCTCTAATCCTTTCCCCCAAGGCCCTATTAGACCTACCCAGCGTATATGGAGGTCTTCTGTTCTCCAAGGCCATTCCCATTGCACTGCCTGTCCCTGTTGCAAACAGGTTGGGGCCAGTAAGAGAATATTTCCATTCTTGCCATATCCGGGCTTCAAAAGCTTATCTTTAGTAGTGACTTGCAGTTGTATAGGTGCTTCAGCCCTATGCAACAGAGCTTCCACTGGAGAGGGCCAGCCCTTGCAGGGTCTCTCATTTAGAATTCTGACTGTTGGCCACAACCTCCGGGTTGGGCAAATAGCCTTATTCCCTTTTTTAAAATACCATCGTACCAATCAATCATTCCCGCTGCCTGGGGATGATATGGCACATGTAACTTCTGCTGAATAGACAACTGGGAAGCCCACTTCTGAATCCCATGTCCAGTAAAGTGAGTTCCATTATCACTCTCTATGACTACAGGCCAGCCATACATGACCATAAGGCTATTCAGTGCCTTCACAGTGTTTACCTGGTCTGGGGAATTACAAGGCCATACAAACAGAAGACCAGTAGCCGTATCAACAGCTGTGAAGATATATCTGAAATTCTGTGACTTTGGCAGTCATCTGACAAAGTCCACTTGCCATCGAGTCAAGAGCACCCTTCCTCAAGTTATTTGCCCTTCTGTATGGGGCACCTGTCGGGGGTGTGGACTCTCTTGAGACATACTGGACAAGCACAACAGGCATTCACTACGTCTTCCCATTTTATAGGCAAGGCCTATCTTTGAGTTGCCATTCACATGGTTTTACTGCCAGCATGCTGCACTCATCGATGTAACCACTGGGCTACATCAGTGGCTGGGGCTCTCTCCAGCCATCTTACCTTAGCCAAGACATCAGCTTCATCATTTCCTGGGCTGGCTAAGGAAAATTGTCCTGTGACATTGAAAAGAGTTACTTCTTTCTCATGTCCCAATTCCCATAATTCTAGCCACATGGCTTGTCCCCACAGGGGTCAGTGGCCTACCATCCATTGTTGATATTTCCAAGTAGAAATCCAAAGGGTTAAACCTTTATACACAGCCCAGCTGTCAGTACAGATGGTTAATGGCCCAGGCTCATTTTTTATCACCATCCATACTGCTCTCAATTCAGCCTATTGACTCCTTTGCCCTGTGCTATTTTCATACCACATAGTATGTGTTAAGGGCTGGACAACAATAGCTGTCCACGATGCTAAGGGTCCCCTGCTAAAGCCATCTGTATACCAAGCTTGCTCTGTGATAGGTCCCTGTCCCTCATGGAAAGGTGTAGCCTCCACCTCCACAGGTAAGGGTTGTGTCAAAGTTTCCTCCACAATCTCTACTGGGCCTAGCACAGCTTGCAACTCTTTGGACTGAGGATTTGTTGACACAGTACTTCTTTGTTCTATGTATGCTCCCCATTTAGACAGAGTGGGAGTCTGAACTACACCCATTTTAGGGTTGGTTGCCCACATGCTCATCCAACCTAGTATGGGGTATGTCGTCTTTACTAGGACTATGGCAGTTCCTGTGATAGCTTCAGTAGCTATCAAGGCAGAATACACAGCTGCTAACTGCTTTTCTATAGGGAATAATGCACTTCAGCACCCTTCCAGAGCACAGACCAGAATCCTACCTGCGTTTGGAATTGATCTTGTCTCTGCCATAACCCATTCCTAATCCTTCTTGGGTTATATATATTTAATTCAAAAGGCTTAGTGTGATCAGCCACTTGTAAAGCCTGTACTTGCTGTATTGCCCTTTCTGTAGCTCGGTAAGCCTGTTCTACTTCCTCAGTCCAATCCCAGGGGGCTCCTTTCTTTGTTAATGCATATGGCGGGCATGCCATTTGGGCCATATGGGGTCCAAAGCTCTCCAGTACTCCAGAAGTCCCAAATATGTCTGTAGCTGAGCTACAGTTGTGGGTCAAGCTACAGTGTCTGTGTCTTGTCTGTAATAGTTTCTGGGTTGACTCTAGTCTTACACAACCAGACCACTCCCAAGAATTTGACTGACAGCCCAGGTCCTTGTACTTTGGCTGTGTTCATGGCCCACCCACATTGTTCCAAATGACTCAGCAGCATTGGAGCTGCCTGGGTTAAATCTGTAAGAGAATCAGATGTTAGTAACACATCATCATTGTAGTGAAACATTGTAACCGTGCTGGGCCTAGTCCACTTGGCTAGGTCCCCAGCCACTAAACCATGGTTATGCTATGCAGAAAACTTTGGGGCAATATTTCAAAGGTCCACTGCCTTCCTTCCCAGGTGAAAGCAAACTGACCTTGGCTGTCAGCTGAGATTGGAATAGAGAAAAAGCATTCACAAGGTCCAGTACATAATAAGTTCCCAGTTGAGTCATCAGCTGATCCATCAAGTCATGAACTGAAGGCACAGCTGCATGCAAAGGAGGCACTACTTTGTTT